>NC_056431.1:22651112-22818612 GCF_018296145.1 Oncorhynchus tshawytscha
TGCGTGCGTGCGTGTGCGTGTGCGTGTGTGCGTGCGTGTGCGTGTGCGTGTGCGTGTGCGTGTGCGTGTGTGTGTGTGCGTGCGTGCATGTGTGCGTGCGTGCGTGCGTGTGTGTGTGCGTGCGTGCGTGCGTGCGTGTGTGTGTGCGTGCGTGCGTGCGTGCGTGCGTGTGTGTGTGCGTGCGTGCGTGCGTGCGCGCGTGCGTGCGTGCGTGTGTGTGTGTTAAAGAATTGGACATGCTCACAGCGCAAGTCATGTGAAAAAACAAAAAACATAGAATTGACAGCTTTTGCTTTTCCTGTCTTTCTTTTAAACCCAGAGAGCTGATCTGAAATCTGTGGCCTGGCTGAATGTGAGGATTTAGGAAGTTTCCAAGGTTTTTCACCGGAAGAGAAAAAGAAGGCGGAAAGGGGTTCAACTATTCACACACACCCTCTTCTGTTCCATCTAACCCATTCTCGTTGCCATGGGATTCTCACCGGAACTCGAGTGGCCGAGTTTTCAGCTCTCAGTTCGTAATCCGCCAACTCAATGTCAGATACTGTAACCTCCTGGGTCTTTAGGGGTGGATTTGGGACACCCCCTATATCCCTCCCCTTTTCGCTATCTCCCCCACTATCCCCATCAGAGGGGTAATCTGCCAACACACACAAGCCTTTAGAAGCCCCCCAGCCTCTCCACCCTTCCAACCCCCATCACCCACCTCTCTCTCTCTTTCCTCCTCCACTCTTAAACTGCATGACATTTTTATCCCACCTCCCAAACTTGGGACCGTTGCCTCAGTGCTCTGTAAATAGATTGATTTGTCTATGGTGATTATTATTAGTCTGTAACAAGGGTTGAGGTGTCGAGGGACTGACTGTTAAATGTCCAGGGAGTCAATAAGTTCTCAGTCAATTACGTGCGCATTCATCTGTGCCGTCTGTGCAGGCTTCAGCTGCCTGCTTTAACACGGTTATATTGATTTTCCCTCAGCCATGATGTTTTACATGAAGAGTTAGATCAGAGAACTGCTATCCAATGAATTAAAGAAGGTGAGGATTATTGAAAACTTTATACGATCCACAGTGAAGCCACCTTTGGACTTCAACTGACATCTTTCTCGACAGTTAATTCATTTCTTTTCATTTCTTTTCTCCATTTGATTCAAATCCAATCATTCAATTAAAACCAAAACAGAGCCATGGTTGTTGTTGGACATACAAAGTGACCCTCATAAAGTGGTGTTATGAGCTTCGTCTTTGCTTTGCTATGTTTGGAACATGGTGGCTCTGAATGCAGGATGAGTTCAACAACCCCTTCGCCAAAATCCCTGTCCGTGTCACGTTTCTGTTTCTACAGCTGTTTGGGATGTTGTTCTTTACTCTGCTCCTGTGTTGCAGCTAGACCCCCCTCCCTTTCAAACCCAGCTCTTCCTAAACCCCACAGGGGGGAGGAACCACCACAGCTAGTCGAAAATAGGCTCAGTCCTACCATCAGATACGACAACATCAAACAAATAGCTAAGTCATCATCTTCAAGATAGCAAGCCAAGGAGGAAATGTTATATTGGTCATCCGAATGGTAGAACCAGAAGACAATGTCCATACTTCAATACTTCATATCTTGTCTGAGATCAGTGCCTTAGAACAGCCAATGGATGGCGGGGGCAGATAGGCTTATATATCCATTCTGGACCCATGGGCCAGTCTTCCACCCTTTCCACTCCTCACACTCCCCCTTACTTCTGCAGTAGCTATGCATACCCCCGTCAGTCCCGCCTGTCATCAAGGTGTCAATAAAAGCCCTGGTCTTCGTGTCTGCTAGTCGTTCCTCCATTGGCACTGATAGGAATTCCTCCTCATGCCGCCTAGCTCATCCGTCTCTATTTCGGACTGACCTGGGAATCTGGTGTGTCGCTGGGTACTGGGGGGGGTTGTCAGGAGGCAGCGCTATTGTGGGATAGAGAGGATTGGGGGGCAGGGAAATGGGGATTGGGCTTTAACCTTGACCTGTATGGACTCAATTGACCGTAAAACTGAAAATGTAAGATGTGCCTCCCCACAAACGGGATAATACGCAATACAAAGGGATGACTCAGATATGACAGTCCTCTTTGGATGTCGCAAGAGCTATTGAATGATTGAATTATATTTGTGGTTTATTAGTACATCAGATGGACCCATTGGCGGCAGGTAGCCTAGTGGTTAGAGCATTGGGCCAGTAACCAAAAGGTTGCTGGATCGAATCCCCGAGTTCGAGAGCATCCTGACTGGTTGCATCACTGCCTGGTATGGTAACTGCTCGGCCTCCGACCGCAAGGCACTACAGAGAGCAGTGTGAACGGCCCAGTACTTCCAGCCACTGAGGACCTCTATACCAGGCGGTGTCAGAGGAAGGCCCTAAAAATTGTCAAAGAACGCAGCCACCCTATTCATAGACTGTTCTCTCAGCTACCACACGGCTACCACACCATAGTGCCAAGTCTAGGTCCAAGAGGCTTCTAAACAGCTTCTACCCCCAAGCCATAAGACTCATGAACATCTAGTCAAATGGCTACCCAGACTATTTGCATTAAACACCCCCCTCCACACCACTGCCACTCTCTGTTGTCATCTATGCATTGTCACTTTAATTAACTCTACCTACATGTACATACTACCTCAACTAACCAGTGTCCCCGTACATTGACTCTGTACCGGCACCCCCCCGTAGATATAGTTATTTTTCACTGCTACTCTTTAATTACTTAGTTACTTTTATCTCTTGTTTTTATCTCCATTTTTGAACCTGCACTGTCGGTTAGGGGCTCGTAAGTAAGCATTTCACTGTAAGGTGCGTCACTACGCATGTGACTAATAACATTTGATTTGATTTTGAATCCTACGACCCCTTTAGGTATATAAAACATTTTTGGGATAAAATATTGATTCAGGCCTTTAGAGAAACGCATTGAATAACAAATTCATAAATGGCAAAAAAAGAGATCAAAAGCAACAACATTTTGTATTTTATGTCCTTGTATATGAGATATAAGAAAACTCAGGAAACCTTTGTGTTGGAACAAAACTACCTTCATACTCCCATTCATTTAAAATAAAGAAATCAGGTACCGGTTACCTTCAGACGAGTCCTGTGATACTTGTGGGGGTCGTAGAGCAGAACGGAGAACACCATCGTGCTCGTGAGAGTCTCCCCTTTCCATAGAGTGGAAGTCCGGATGTGGTGGATTGAGATGGCAGCAATGCAAAAAAAGATATCTCTAGTTTAAACTGACGGATTTTGATGGGTATTTTTGTATTATGTTACTTAGATTAACGCACCGCTGCGTCAATCGACTCTTAAGGGGAACAGCTGCTCTTTCTATGACATAGACTGACGGGTGAAAGCTATGATCCCTTATTGATGTCACTTGTTAAATCCACTTCAATCAGTGTAGATTAAAGGGGAGGAGACTGGTTAAAGAAGGAATTGAGACGTGGATTGTGTACGTGTGCCATTCAGAGGGTGAATGGACAAGACAAATATTTAAGTGCCTTTGAATGGGGTATGGCACACCTGTTTGTGTCAAGAACTGCAACGCTGCAGAATCTCTCACGCTTAACAGTTTCCTATGTGTATCAAGCATGGTCCAAAGGACATCCAGCTAACTTGACACAACTGTGGGAAGCATTGGAGTCAACATGGGCCAGCATCCCTGTGGAACACCTTGTAGAGTCCATGTCCCAACTGACTTGAGGCTGTTCTGAAGGCAAATGGGGGGGTGCAGCTCAATATTAGCATGGTGTTCCTAATGTTTGGTATTCTCGCTGTATATTGTTCTTAACCAGACTGTAAACCCAGTTTGACTGGGCCAAACATTGGATAGAGCGACTGCTCTCAGAGTTAAAAGGCCTGGATTAATGCTGTGCAAATCCCTTCAGTCAACATCCTTAGGTGACATCATGCAGGTGACTTGCTTTGAGGAAGGCCAAAATGAGTCACTCAAGAACTTTACACCTGTCTGAGTGACAGGTTAATTGACCAATTAGACACCTGGGTTAAGCCCTGGCCCCTCAGGGCGGTCTCTAGCCCAGCCCTCCATGTCATTTGAGTACACCACAGGACCACACAGAGCCCAGCCTGTCCGTACTCTGCCTGAGGGTCATTTGCAAAAAAGGCCTATATTAAGACAAAGACAAAGTCATCTCCTGTCTGTAATTTGAAGACTTAAATGTCCTATATTCATTTTAGAGGGAATAATTATCTTTGGGCCACTTTGCACAGTTGTTTGCTCATTTGGGTTTGCCATGGAGCACGAATATCACAGGCAATACATTACTTCTGATTGAATAAACATTTGATCTCCAATTCAAATGAACGATTCTCCTGCAAGAGGAATGTTTGTTGTTATTTACACGTTAATGAGGGATATTTCTCAGCCAAGCAAACAAAATTGCTCAGAGGGTTGCATATAAATAGACTTCCCTGCAAAGCATTATGCATCTCCTCTTCCTGTCCTCTCTGTGCTGGTTTCCTTTCATTACCTGGAGGTTCGGGGTGTACAGTTATCCTACAGTACATGTTCTCCTGCTGATCACTGTATAAGTACTGTATATAAATGTAGAAGTAAAAATAATCTGATGTGGTTACTCAGAAAAACGTGATAATTATACAGTTACCCTCTATATGACACCGTAGAGCAGTCTTCACTGGCCATCCAGGAAAATCCAAAGTAAAAATGTTGACTTATAATCACCGATACACAGTAATTAGACAGGAGACTTGACTCCGCTCTATATCAGGGTCCTACTCCTCCCTGTCAGTGCCTGCAGATGTTCAGATTGTGCATCCCTATACATCACTCATTCATACACATCTCTTGGTCATCAATGACTTATGATGGACAATTGGAGTTTTTCCTGAGAACTGATGACTTCCTACTATGCCATATACCAACTCTAGCTAGTTTCAACAGTGGACAGAGTGGTGAGCAGATATCCTCTAATATTATGGTCACCATATTCGGCTGCTATCTCAGGGGAGGTCCTGAGCAGCATGGCGCCGTGGTGGAGGGCCGTTCCTCTCCCTGCCAACCAGGCGGGGGTTAAATAAGGAACAGCGAAACCCCGCAGCAGTGGGCGACTTTGGGCGAGGTCACACGCACAAACACTGGTCTGGTCTGGTCTGTTTTGATGTTGGTCAGTCGGCGCTGGAGCACAGCGGGCAATCCCACAGGAGCCTAAGGAGAAACCCCATTCGGGAGGCGTGACACTACACTCTGCTCTCCGTCTATACTCTTACTCT
Source organism: Oncorhynchus tshawytscha (assembly GCF_018296145.1). Classification (NCBI taxonomy): domain Eukaryota; kingdom Metazoa; phylum Chordata; class Actinopteri; order Salmoniformes; family Salmonidae; genus Oncorhynchus; species Oncorhynchus tshawytscha. Next base: position 22,656,378 of record NC_056431.1, read on the forward strand.
CTTACCCATGGGGATCATACGCAGAGCCACCTCCACTACCTGTCTCTAAGTACATCTTATTAAAGGGATACCTTGGGATTTTGGCAATGGGAACCTTTATCTACTTTCCCAGAGTCGGATGAACTCATGGACACCATGTTTCTGTATCTGTGTTCAGTGTGAAGGAAGTTAGAGGTCGTTTTGCGAGCCAATGCTAACTAGCGTTAGCGCAATGCCTGGAAGTCTATGGCATCTACTAGCATGCTAGCAGATACCCATAGACTTCCAGTTATTGCGCTAATGCCAATTAGCATTGGCTCGCTAGTAATCCTTTATCACACCTAGATTTCGAGGCTTCTTCACGTTTGTTTGCTCCAGAAGCTGAGTAATTCACTTAAATTGGACAGTGGACAACAGATCTACTTCCCTGTAAAAAGCCTGGGAGTTGTATGTTTTTAGTCCGACTCTCTAACCCCTATCCTGGGCCATAATTTGGTCTAGCTTCCTGCTTCGTGGGAATATGTGCCAACTCGTCCCATGCAGATAAACAGTCGGCAATTAGAGGGAGAGAGACAGAAGACAGTAAATTACTACCAAATCCTCCCTGCCGGCCAGTCCCCTGAGTCTGGCTGCTTTCTAATCAGGACGTTTCAGAGTGGTTGGCCTCCTTTCTCTCTCACACACACTGCCCCAAGGTCACAGTCTTAAAGAGATATTTGGGGATTTTGGCAATGAGTCCCTTTATCTACTTCCCCAGAGTCAGATGAACTCGTGGATACCATTTTTATGTTTCTGCATGCAGTTTGAAGGAAGTTGTTGTCTAAGAGTAGTGCTAACTAGCGTTAGCGCAATGGCTGGAAGTCTATGGTATCTGCTAGCATGCATCGCAAAACGACATCTATCTTCCTTCATACTGGACACAGAGACATAAAAACGGTATCCACGAGTTCATTTGCCAAAATCCCAAAGTATCCATGTAAGCCTAGACGGATTCTCCTCTTACGAGCAGAAATATTGTTGTTCCCCCCCCCCCATTTTTTTATAGGAAGACTTTATATTACAGTTTCTCAATCAGACCTGTTTCATCTTTGTACATTTCACAAACAAATTGAACGGCTTTGGCAACACATCAAAGCTCAAAACCAAGAAAAGGAGCAAGTCACTCACTAGTTATAGCTGACCCATATTGTGAACATATGGGGAGAAGTGACAGTTTAACCCGTCTCTGAGAAAACATCAAGAACTGGAAGTGAAATAGAGTCAACGAAAACAGCGAGGATACAATAAAATGGGCAATAAGTAAGATTGTATTGTGAGGGTTTTAAGTATGAACTTTAAACTCCCTAGGAGTTGAATGTCAAAGCATGAAATGTCTAGTTGAATGTTTCTACTAACACATCTACAGCAGCTGTCTGCTGATGTTTTCTCCACGTAGGTTCCCACATGACTAGGAATAGATCAGAACATATGATTAGCCAACTCTCCTCACCACAGATCCTCTTTTATAAACAATTAGGTTTAAGAATGGTGCTGTATAGTTTAGCATTATACTGTATAGTGAACCCAAGTTGCAATGAATATAATCGTTTTTTTTATGTCTCATAAAGAAAATGTATATTATTGCTGACAATTTATGTGTGATATAACCCAAACATAGCAAGAATTGGTACATTTAAATAATATTGTTTTTTTCTTCAGAAAATTCAGTTGTTCATGTTTCATAACCAATCAATCAAATGTATTTATAAAGCCCTTCTTACATCAGCTGATGTCACAAAGTGCTGTACAGAAACCCAGCATAAAACCCCAAACAGCAAGCAATGCAGGTGTAGAGGCATGGTGGCTAGGAATAACTCCCTAGAAAGGCCGGAACCCAGGAAGAAACCTAAAGAGGAACCAGGCTATGAGGGGTGGCCAGTCCTCTTCTGGCTGTGCCGGGTGGAGATTATAACAGAACTTGGCCAAGATGTTCAAATGTTCATAGATGACCAGCACGGTCAGATAATAATAATCACAGTGGTTGTAAAGGGTGCAACAGCTCAGCACCTCAGGAGTAAATGACAGTTGGCTTTTCATAGCCGATCATTCAGAGTATCTCTACCGCTCCTGCTGTCTCTAGAGAGTTGAAAACAGCATGTCTGGGACAGGTAGTACGTCCGGTGAACAGGTCAGGGTTCCATAGCCGCAGGCAGAACAGTTGAAACTGGAGCAGCAGCATGAACAGGTGGACTGGGGACAGCAAGGAGTCATAAGGCCAGGTAGTCCTGAGGCATAAGTGTTGTCATATAAGGTTCCCGCCTTTAAAAACATCCCTTTTGAGTTCACTGTACATTCACAGAGCTGATAAACCCAACACACCCAGGCTACCCCAGGTTAGATCCACGGTTGGTTCCAGCATTGTTTCCACTGACCCTCTCCCTACCCTGTATCAATATGCTTTAATCTGCCATGATCCCTGGGTCTTCTCAGTCACAGTAAAAACATCACTGAAACAACATGGAATTAGATGAAATTAGTCAAAATATCAGGCCACTTTTATATGACACGTTTTGGATGACTAAGTAAACTTGTTTGTATTGTAGTTTGCCACTTTGACTCTTGAGGCTTTGCAGCTGTCACTAATAACATTATCACCTTCTCACAGCTGACGCAAAGCAGCGAGTGTGAGGGGGTGTTACTGAGTCTGAGTGGGACATTTTAACTAAGGAAGTCTGTAGCATACTAAAGTTCCAGATCTCCTGACCGCCACCAAGCCAACACCACCAGCATCTCAATAACCGTCGGTTTCGGTTTCAGTTCAACAAGAACTAGTCAACCCTTGCCCCACAATGGGCTCCATTGACCTCGCCACCACACACAGAAAATACAACTCATACAACTCGTCTGCTCTTCCTGCAAGTTTCCACCCGCGCCAACCCATCCCCCCTCCATCCCCCATCGTTGTTGTCTTTCCTGACGTCAATTCGTCTTGTGGAGAGGAGCTAGCCGTGTGTGCTGGTGTCTCCTGGTCAGGTTTCCCACAGGGGTGCACTATACCTCCTGTCCCTGACCCCAGGGAGCGAAGGTCGCATGAGAGAAGGGAGTGAAAAGGGCTGTCTTCTGATTTATGGCCCGGTGGAGCCATTGGATCCCCCTGGTTGCTCCAGCATCCCATGGTTTTTGTTAGGGGAAGGGGCACACTGAAACTGAACCACCACCCACCCCCACTCACACCCCATCTACGGGTTAAGGGTATAAGGTTTCAAACCTCCATAGGGACAGGGTTGGGTATGGGGAACGGGTGGGTGGGTGGGTGGGTGGTGGAAGAGGTAGGTGTGTTTCTTACTTTCTCTGTAGGTGTACAATGTAAGTAGTTTGGGGTGTTGGAATCAATCTGATCAGGTTTTGGGAGCTACATTATATAACCCTTGGAATATACTGTAGCCTACATCCCAGCATGTCTCATCAATCACATAAACCCAGGGACGTGCACAGACCTTTCAGGGGCAGGTGCTCAAAATGAAAAAGCTGACTCACCCAATGAGGCGCAGCTCACTTGCAGGCTTGGCCGATGTGCTCGTGCCAAAAGCCTCCCACTGGGCACAGATGTCAATTCAACGTCTATTCCACGTTGGTTTAACGTAATTTCGTTGAAATGTGGAAACAACGTTGATTCAACCAGTGTTTGCCCACTGGGCTATCTCTCTGTTGTAAACAATGTTTGCTCAATAGGCCTATTTGGAAGTTAATCAAATATTGTTTTTTACAGCAGACAGATTAGAGTCCTTTCTTTCAGCAGGGTCCATTTGCTTTCCAACATGTGTTTTCCAGCAACTTTATTTTAAATATTGTGAAAGGCATGTTTGTCTCCATGCTGTTCACTGACAGATTTTCCGTGCGTTCCCGACTGCTATGCCTTGTTATTGGGTCACTCACAATCCACAGCTAGGCAATAAAAAATAAAAAGCTATTGATCCTTACAAGCCATGCATGTTTGGATACTGGTCACGCAAATTCTACATAAAGGGCACAGAGGGAATAAGGTATAACCGGGCTCACGTGAGCTCTGTACAGGGCAGACTAGGGGTGGGGGTTGGGGTGTGAACTTGACGACAACGACTTGGGGACAGTGGGTTCAGAACAACACCAACAAAACTGCATACACATTTTGTCTTTATTATTATACCCAAAGTGGCACTTAGTGAGTGGGAGGGCAAAGGGGCAGGTGCTGGGGCACAGGTAGACCCCTATCTGTGCACGTGCCAGCATAAATCCCAGATAAATCATTGCAGGAAGTCATGTGTTTGAGTTGTTTCTCCCCCCTGTTATGGAGTAGTTTCCGTCAGACACAGACCACACACACACACACACACACACACACACACACACACACACACACACACACACACACACACACACACACACACACACACACACACACACACACACACACACACACACACACACACAACCATTTGAGGCCTCCAACTAACTCCCACCATTAGTTTGCATGTTGTTGTCACTGACTAAGACATCCCTTAGGAAAACGTGCCTCAGGAATGCCTCTGGTCTCTGTGCCATGTGCTAGCACTATCATAGTGATCCTGTGCCCCTATGTGTGTGTGTGTGTGTGTGTGTGTGTGTTTGTTTGTTTGTATGCTCTGGTTTAAGTGTGTGCGTGTGCGCACGTTTGTGTTCATCCCTCTTTCCCTATATCTCTCTATGAGTCACGGATCGGGCTTCACTCCAGCGTGCTGGATGGTTGCAGCACGCTGGAGCTGCTGGCCCAGAAGAACTAGGCCAAATTTGACACACTTCACAACCCTTGCTAACCCTGACACACATTTCTATTCAGAGTGCAGGGAGGGAAAACAGAGCACGAATCGCTATCCAACATTGCAAGAACACGCACTAATAATATCGGCAGCAGTAACATACAGTATGTCTTTTTGAGGGGGGATACTGTACGATGTAAACCTGCCCAAGCAACTTGTGACAAAGCCTTGGCGCCCCCCTCGGGTTTGTGCCGTGGGGGAGATCTTCATGGGCTATATGTAGCCTTGTCTCAGGGTAGTAGATTGGTGGTTTGTGGATATCCCTCTAGTGGTGTGGGGGCTGTGCTTTGGCAGAGTGAGTGGGGTTACATCCTGCCTGGTTGGCCCTGTCCGGGGGGGTATCGTCGGACGGGGCCACAGTGTCTCCTGACCCCTCCTGTCTCAGCCTCCAGTATCTATGCTGCGATAGTTTATGTGTCGGGGGCTAGGGTCAGTCTGTTATCTCTGGTGTTATTCTCCTGTGTTATCCGGTGTCCTGTGTGAATTTAAGTAAGCTCCCTCTAATTCTCTCCCTCTCCCTCCCTTCCCGGAGGACCTGAGCCCTAGGACCATGCCCCAGGACTACCTGGCCTGATGACTCCTTGCTGTCCCCAGTCCACCTGGTCGTGCTACTGCTCCAGTTTCAACTGTTCTGCCTGCGGCTATGGAACCCTGACCTGTTCATCGGGCGTGCTACCTTGTCCCTGACCTGCTGTTTTCGACTCGCTCTCTCCACCGCACCTGCTGTCTCGAACTCTGAATGATCAGCTATAAAAAGCCAACTGACATTTACTCCTGAGGTGCTGAGCTGTTGCACCCTTTACAACCACTGTGATTATTATTATCTGACCGTGCTGGTCATCTATGAACATTTGAACATCTTGGCCATGTACTGTTATAATCTCCACCCGGCACAGCCAGAAGAGGACTTTAGAGCCTGGTTCCTCTCTAGGTTCCTGCATTTCTAGGGAGTTTTTCCTAGCTACCGTGCTTCTACATCTGCATTGCTAGCTGTTTGGGGTTTTAGGCTGCTTTTCTGTATAGCATTTTGTGACATCAGCTGATGTAAAAACGTCTTTATAAATACATTTGATTGATTGATTGATTGATTGATACAGTGTCCATATTAGGACAGCCTCAGTCTCAGCAGGACTTCTGCAGATAGATAGAGACGGGTGCTGGAGACTACATTTTTAGAGGTCTCCCATTTCGAGGCAAAAGGGATTTCTCAGGGATTTCTGATCTAGCCTGGTCCCAGATCTGCTTGTGTCATATTCCTAATTCCTATGGTCATTGGCGTGACAATGACCAAAGAAGTTGGCAAGACAGCACAAACAGATCTGGGACCAGGCTACCTCTGAACCAGTCCTCAAATTTTAAAAAATGAGGGCAGCTAACAGAAAGGATTTGGTGGTGCTGGGTAAACACATGGAGGTCTGGTCTGGTTCTCTGCAAGGCCCCCTGACGTTTAACGTTAGGAAACACTCACATCAGCATCAAAGCCGTGGATGGTAGATCCCTGCCAGGTTATCGCCTACTTTCCACAGGCCAGCCACATTTTTTAAAAACCCTTTGATGTCTAACAGGTAGAAACCTTTCATTTGTAGTATTGTACATTTGGAAAAGCAACATTTTGTGGCAGTGTCTTTCCATCAATATAACTTGATATCATCCAATTCAAACGGACTGAAACTAGGTGTTTGGTTTGTTTATCCCGGAAAGGAGAGGAGCACCCGAAAACGTGAACATGTGTTAAAAACCTGGTCCTACGAACCAATAACAGGATGTAACAGCAGGCTCTGTAGTCAGCCCTGACTGACACACACAGACAGACAGGATACCTATTGTTCTCCTCAGAGAGAAAGAGAAAAAGAGAGAGAGAGAGAGAGAGAGAGAGAGAGAGAGAGAGAGAGAGAGAGAAAAAGAGAGAGGGAGAGAGAGAGAAGAGAGAGAGAGAGAGAGAGAGAGAGAGAGAGAGGGAGGGAGAGAGAGAGAGAGAAAGAGAGTTTGTGTGTGTGTTGGATGGGAGACGGGTTTATAGGAAAGAGACAGTTTGGAGGAGAGAGCCAGGAACCAGACAAAGACAGAAAGACAGAGAGAGAGAGGGGGAAGAAAGGTAGAGAGAGAGCGTGCCAGAGAGAGAAATAGAGAGAGAGTTGGATGGGAGAAGGGTTTGGAGGAGAGAGCCAGGCAAAGACAGAAAGACAGAGAGAGGGGGAAGAAAGGTAGAGAGAGGGAGAATTAGAGAGAGGGAGAGAGAAAGAGATAGGTATACAGGCAGAGAGAGAGAAAAGAGAGAGAGAGAGAGAGAGACAGAAACGGAGAAAAGGAAGCAGTTGTCCATGGACGTCTCAACCTGACCACCCAGACATAGAGCATCAGGCCACAGTCTCCTTTGTGTTGTCTGTAAACAGGACCTGTTGCAACTCCCTCAGGGTTCTATATGCTCAGGATGCTAAAATGATTACCACAGGCAGCCTCTTGAGCTAATGTGAAAAATGAGATGTCTGTCAAAGGCCAGACAACATCAAAACACTGACTCACTCACTCTTTTCCATCAGACATTCCTAAAACAACTATTTACAGAGGGTTTCTTTCTTCTCAAAAGTAGTTGTTAGCCTACTGTAAACAACAGGTTGCCTGTACCCATGAAATGGTTAGCTAAGTTTGTAAGAATTAAGACTGCACTTATGCAATGTTAAAGAGTGGATGAAGTCATCATGTACTGTTTCTGTGAGACAGAATGTGTGCTGCTTAATGGAGCCAAAAAAACAATAAAAAATGAAACATTTTTGTTGCACAAATATGACTTTATTCTTCAAATGTTCTGTGTACAACATCATACACATTTCTCTTTGGAATAAAAACGGAACCTCTCATATATGGAAAATAGAACATAGATCAAAAAATGTACAGAGCCGTTTTGTAAACATGCAAGAGAACAGTTTTCTCCGAGGAGTTTCCAACACAAGTCCAGTTTAAAGGGGAGGTCCAGTTGGTTTGGGTGCCATGCTACATACAGAGAGAAAATGCTATGGGTCTAAAAGGGGATTGGTTGTTGATTTATTACATAGCCCATCATGTGACCCTCCTCAGGTCCAATATTACTCCACCCAATGCCTCCCTCTGTCTCTCCGGGTCACATTCTAACCCGTACATACCACCTGTAGACCTTCAGTTCATTTTTCAGGGGTATCCCTGGGAGAACTCTGATCAATGTGACATTTTCATTTAGATAAAAGGGGCATCAATGACAGATTGATGAAGTGAGGTAGGATCTATGGCTATTAGAGGTAGAGGGGGAGAGAGGGAGTTCTTACCCCCCTTTATCATCCTCCCTCAGGCCTGGGGTCTCCTGTGGGGGAGAGCCAGATGACCATTGGCCCAGGGGGAGATGAACCCCAACCCCCACCCTCGAGGGAGTCTGGGGGACTCTGTAAACGTCAGCTCTGTGAAGGTGTCACTCTCAAATATTTGGCAACCTGATAGCTCATGGTCCCTTACACTTTGAACACCTACTAAGGTGAAATCTGTTACATGAAAATAGAAACAAAATAATCTTTGTTTGGTGAGGAATTTCAAATGCGCTTGAAGTGAATATTTTGTGGAAGCGAAGTAAAAAAGTAACTTTATTCCACAAGGAATTGACCAGTTATCCAGTAAATGAACATATCACACTTTAATTTCTACCTGCAAATGGCAACAAGGTAGCTTACACAGTAGCAACAGGGGTAAAGGCAATGCAGAGTTTGCTGCCAGCCAATTACATAGCGGTAGCTGTCAAAATCAATAACAATTGTGTCACAACTAACGTATCAGTGGTCAGTAGCTGCTGTGTCAGAGTTACCTCTCCTTGGGGTAAGGTTCAGAGGTGCTGTAGGATCAAAATAACCGACCCTGCGTCCCTCCTTGTCAAATACTACTGTCCCGGTATTACTGCCTCTAGAGTATTATGCTCAGTGTTTAATAGGTGAGGATTCTCTCTAAAAAGTCCAAGCTGTTTCTCTTTCTCTCTCTCACTCTCACTCTTTGCCTGTCTCTCTCACACTTCTCGTCCAGTTCAGTGCATTAACAACCCCACAGGGGTCCCTCGCGTGCCTGTTCCAACGCCTGCGTTTTAAGAAGAAAAAAGAAAGAAAAGCTACACACAAACTAAACTGGCACAGTTCGGAATGAGGTACTCACAGTTCACTCCAGTTCAGAAAAAAACCCTCTGTGGTTTTCCATTCTAAATTATTGATATGTTCGAGAGAAGAGTGTAGGGTTGTGTTGTTGCTCGTCCACGGCACTAAATACAGCCTCATCTCTGCCTGTTGTTTTCTCACTGATGCGCCTTATTGTTGGTTGTAGAGTCAGAGCGGAGCTTAGGGGAGGCTGTCAGTCACTATAGATCCGACAATACCTATTGGTTAGGATAGGGAGTGGGTGGGACAGCCATATCCAACACAATCACACACTCACTGACAAAACGTATGCAGGGGTAAATGATTCCACTTGAAAATAAGGTGTAGGCCATCCACACCCCTCACACTTCCCATAGGACATATAAATACAGCATATCAACCTGGGAGAAGACTAAGGATTACAGTACAATAACAAAGTCTCTGTCCTTCAGTCATAGGGGAACATGTCTTCTTTTAGAGAAGTGGTGTCTAAACAGTGGACTCTTTGGGCCCCTCCTGTGCTGCGTTCTTGCAGCTGTAGAGCCACTTGATGACACGGGCATTCCTCTCGATGATTGACACCCCCGTGGTCAGCTTCTCGGCCACCTCCTCCTGGAAAAGCCCCGCCTCTCCTGAGTGGCGGGAGAACTCGCTGGGCTCCGAGCCACCGCCCCCTCCCCCTATGCTCCTCAGCACCAATGAGAGTGTGTCTACGTCGCTGATCCCACCCAGGAAGTTCTCAGGCCCCAGCCGGTCCACCATGTCCAGGTCCAGCCCGCAGTAGTCAAAGAAATGCTCCTGGTCAGACAACGCCACTGAGCATCGCAGAAGCAGATCTGACTTGGAGCGTTGTAGTCCTGAACGCCACCGCGGGGGCGGCGGCACCCGCTTCCAGATGTCCGCCTCGTTGTCAGTGTGGTCACTTACGTCATTGCCCTTGGTGATTCCATTGCCGTTTCTGGTACCATTGGTAGTGCCATTGCTAACACAGCTAACACCATTCTTAGTCCGCTCCGATGTATAGCTGAAGCCAGGGCTGGGAAGTGGTGAGCGCTCGTGGTCTGTCTTACTGGATCTCCGGCTGCCTGGCCCTACCTGTCCCCCGTCCACGGTGTCCTTATCATTGGTCCAAGACATGCGTGAGTCACCATCCCGCGACAAAGCTTTCTCCTCGCTGATCACCATCTTCTGGGTGCCCCCCTCGCCCCCACCACTCTTCTCCCGCATGGAGCCCTGGAAGAGGCGGCGGACAAAGTTGTACCCCTTTATCTCCATGTTGGAGTTCCCCAATACGATGCCACCACTAGGCAGGATTTTGCACTCTTTCTTCTGCCGGTAGATGACCAGGGAGTCAGGCCGCAGCATGCGCTTACCGGTGCTCCTCCTCAGGATGGGGGCACTATGAGGGGCTACCAGGGGTATGGAGGGTGGAGTCCAGGGGTTCCTGGGGCTGGGTGGGGTCACCTTGTTGGCGTTACTCCTGTTCCGTGCTTCCACATCCACCGTCGTCCTCCGATTCTCCTTCCTCGAGTCATCATTCTCGTTCTCATCTCGTACAGTGAGGGGGGTGGGAAAAGGAGCAGAGGATCGGCGGGGTGGCAGTCGTGGTGTGAGGCACCCAGGCACGGTGTGGGGACGACGGTGTGGAGGAGGTGGTGTGCAAGGCACCAGGACGGGCTCCTGTTTGGTGTTAATGACCTGCTGGCTCTTAACATACTTGGCCTTGTCTGCCTCGAGTCTCTCTACAGCGCTGATGGAACGGCCCTGGCCCCCACCCTCCATCTGCCTACGCAGGTAGTCCGGGCCCTTGTTGAGGAGCCTCAGAGGTGAGGGGGATCCTATGGGTGTTAACGGCTTCATGGTGCTCCACCTTTCTGGGTAAAGACATCAAAACAGCAGCCCCAAAATGGCTGCCTTCTCCTGCTGCTAGTTGCCAAAGGTGTTCCCCCTGGATCTATTGTTGTACCTTTCAAGTTCTAGTCTGGTGTGAGCTTTTCAGTAAGCTTTCTGCTTTAGAACTAAAGCATAGCAGCTCCCATTCTCACTCACAGTTCCTGGATCTCTCTACTGAGGAAATAACTAGGTGGCAATTCTGTGACCACAGAGGCCAAGTTTGTTGTGGAGCTTTCTATAGATAGCTTATAGTCTCTTTCTGGGCACTATTGGAGCCCAGACAAATTGATATCTCTATCCAGTATTTACACAGGAATTTGGATAAATGGGCAGGGTGCAGGGAAATCCTGTTGCCACTGGTCAACAGCACTCCCAAATGGGACGTTCTCCTGCCCACAGCGCAGCATAAATAGCAGGCAGAGTTCACTTTGAAAGGGTTACTATTTGTCACCCTCCCCCTTACTTTCTTGTTCTCTCTGTCTGTCTCTCTCTGAGCGATCACTCCTTTTCCATTGATCTTTTCACTGAAGGTTAAACCTGGGAAATGAGATATAACGGCCACAAATATTTGCTTGGTGAAGGCAGGCAGTCTGAGGGACGCTGGGTCGAGAGATGCCTATTTGTTCGGCTGCCGTCGTGGTTGAGGTGACCTGAGGATGGGCGGCACCGGGACACTTCTGACGTTGACGGACGAAGGACTTGCCCTTGTCCTCACCTGCACCCACAGTCCCCTGGGAGAAAAACATAAAAAAAGAGAGGTGTTAGCACGGCCTGCTTTTCTCCAGGGCCGCAGAGACGGAGAAACAGAGAGAGACCATATGGCAGAGAGGGACAGTGGTCTCTAAAGCTCACTCTGAGCTCCTTTTGCACTCTGGAATAAGTCCTGTGTCTGCCAGGAAAGAGCTGGGCCAAGCTCCCACGCATGCACTGAGCTGACTGCTATTGGGAATACACAAAACATGCCAATCCGAGTTTTACGAGGAATTGAATATCTTGGAGGCTACAATAATAATAAGAATCGTACTTCTGCATTGATATTCATAGCACCCTGTAGCTGTGAGAGTGTGTCTGTGTGTCTATGTGCTCAAGGGGAAGGAGCTCAACACATCTCCCAAAACGATTTCTCCTCAACATGCAAGGTTGACAGAAAAGAGGCATCGCTCCTAATATAAAATTGCATAACCAGCTGAGATGAGTTGAACCACATTTGCATTCCTAAACGTCTGTACGGAATGCTTCGCTAACGCAAGACCATCAATATTTTAAAACGCTGCAAAAATAAAACTGCAAAGTAAACCAATACACTTCCAGCGCAATAACTCTCACAGTTGCGGTGAGGCAGCTTGTTCTCCAAATTAGCGAGCCCCAATGAAAGATACATTCAACTTTAAAACAAAAGTAACTGGAGTTGTTTGAAGTGGTACATATCTCAGTTACATGTTGCATAGAAAGAGAAGACCGTTATTTTTAGGGGAACGCATTGCGATGACTTGGGAGTAAGGAAGGGAGGGGGCAAGGTTGTGTGTCTATAACGGGATGGTGTACCTAAACCAAGGAGGGTGCTCTCTATGATTATCCTGTGTGCATGTGTGTGTCAGCACTTGGCAATAAGGCCCTGCCCAGTAAATTAAAATGTTTGTCTGCAGAGTTGGTTTGCAGATTATCAGTTACTTTTCTTGTGTAAAAACAGAGGGCCCATTTTTCGTTTACCTTTATTTAAATAGGAAAGTCAGTTAAGAGCAAATTCTTATTTCACAATGACGGCCTACCCCTCCTCTAACCCGGATGATGCTGGGCCAATTGTACACCGCCCTATGGGACTCCCGATTACATCCTGTTGCGATACAGCACGGGATTGAACCAGGGTCTGTAGTGACACATCCAGCACTGAGATGCAGTGCCTTAGACCGCTGCGCCACTCGGGAGCCTACATAGGCTACCATGTGGGGTTTAGCAGTAGAAAGACCGTCTCTAAACCCCAGAACTGCAACAAAAACCTGGGGGCACAGGTGGTGGCTGTTTTTCATTTACTTTCCTTCAAAAAGTATTCAGAAACTGTCCCAGAGAACCAAACATGCTTCTTCTGCTGTGTGACTGCTGAAGAGTCAGAGTGGTATTGTTCTCAGAGTGGCCTGAGGTGCGATACGAATAAGTCTATTTTGGCACTTAGTTTTTATGAGGCAAAACAATGAGTGACCTCCTGGCAGGAAAAGGATCTATGTCTGTGGTGTTTCTAAAGGGTTTTGTGTACACATTGCATAATAGTATAAGGTTAGTATGTTGGTACGGTTCAATAGCAAAGAAAGAAACGGAGGCACTTTGCAAACAGCAAGTACTTTCCATAAGGATCCTAGCCCTAATGATCACCAAAACAAACCCCCAAGACTTTAAACGAAGTCCTACGAATTTGTGAAAAAGCTAACTACTGGCAGCATGACATGAAAATGGGGCTTACCTTGGCTCACTACCGTTCAACCTCCACACCTCTCTCGCGTCAACCCCCCCCCCTCTACCCTGCTGTCGAAAGACCTAGATGGCCTACTACTATAAATTCCGTCTAGAGAGGAGGGGGATGGCTACACTTTCCAGATGTCAGGCAGGCAAGGCCCGGGAAAGGTACCCATTGTTTGGAATAAGACAAACATCAACAGGTGTCAGAGGAAAGAGTCTAGACAGGGGTAAAAACAGGGGTAAAAACAGAAAGGGTAACTCTTTATTTGTATGGTCCATCTACAGATGCTCTGCAGACGATCAGTGACCTTTCAACCAACTAACCCATATTCTAAATCTAACCCTAACATTAGCACGCAGTTGCCTAGTTTGTTGATAGTTTGACCATCTGTATCTACAGATGGACTATCCAGACCGTCCAATAAAGTGTGACTACAGAAAGTAAGAGGGGGTGAAAAATGTAGCGTAACTAAGGGTAACGGTGGTGGAGGTGGCGGGGGCGCCATATTTACCACACACCGTTCTTCCGGAGCATATGTGCCCCACGTCAGACAGTAAGATTGCCGTTTCAACTGGCAGGATCATGACACTGGAGCGTAAAGCAAGATTATTGCCTGGCCTATGAACTCAAAACATGGGGCACTGATGACAGGCAGCCTCTAACCCTCCATGGAAGTGTGAGTTCTTCAATCCAATCTGAATATGAGTTCTATAGAGTGTGTGGCATGGAGTAGATCCTGGTTTTATTAATGACCAATGGAAGACAAAACGGGTGACCACAGGATGTTGGAGTCAAGAGTTAAGCAAATAGTAATATTATATGACAAAACAAGGGAGAATGTTCAGAATATGAAAGTATAACTCCAGAGACCATACATCTTTTGAAAACCACTGCCTTTTTTTCACTCAGACCAAGTTCAAAAACCATGTTCCCCGCTGAGATTGACTGTGTTCATATGAATGTTCTTCTGTTCTTTATAATGTAAATGTCTTCTGAAGGCATTGTATTCATTGGATGGGACACGAGCCATTTAAAGAGAGCCAGCCAGTCTCTGATAAGAGGTTATCTCTTGCTCTGAGCACTGTGAGTACTATCACTGAGAATAATTCATAGATCAGTGTGAATCACAACGCTAGCCGTTGGTTGTTTGGGACACTATTTATTACTTACAAGCAGAGTCCATGCAGACAGTCTTCCAAATGTAAGTTTGCTCATATTTCTTCTGGACACACATGGTGATTGATAACTGAGAGAAGATGTAGAAATAGACAGGTTTCAAGCCACAACATAAGAAAACAGGTTGGATCTGAAAACACAGGGTGAGGTCAGTAGACCAGGTTGACGCTTTCGCACGTGCGCACACATACACCGTGAGAGCGAGGGGGTGATCCCAACCTGGATTTACACACAGACAACAGCCGCCAGTAACTCCATTGACTCTAATGAGACTAATTAGTACCCAGCACCCTTTACCGTGATCCTCCCTCTTTTGAAAAGCGTGTGAGAACTTTTAGAACAGTAGAACTTTTCTCCCATTACACTGCATCGCCCCTGCTCCCGCTCTGGCTTCCCCCTTCTCTCACAATGGGTAAATATTAACCTCTTCTGTACCCCTCTCATCTCCCTGGCTTTCATACGTCACTGTCCATCTCTTATCTTTTTCTACCCCACTCGCTCTCTCTCTCTCTCTCTCGCTGTAATTGTCTCACTCCCCCCTCTCCTGCTTTCTTTCTCTCTGTTTTTCCCTCCCACCCTGTCATTTCCCCCTCTGTCTGACCCCCCCCTCTCTCTCTCTCCCTCTCTCTCTGTGAAGCTGCTCGCCCGCCTGCAGGGACGGCTTAGGCAGGCGCCCCCATGTAGCCTATAAGACGAAGCAGATGTTTTGTGTCATGCTGCATCTGGGCCGGACAGACAACTGTCCGGCCCAGTGAGAGCGCGAAAAGGGTCCGACGTTCCGTGATCACCAGGGTCGCATTGCGGTTGTGTGCACAACAAATGGATCCGGCTCACTCAATTGAGCTTTTATTCAATGGTATTATTTGGGCTACTTGGTTGATGAGTATGACCCAGGTTAGATAAACCAAAAGCAAAGGTCATGCCTATCTGTTTCCCACTCCAGAGCTCAGAGGACAGACCTAATTTTAAAAAAAACAACGAATTCAATTGATTGTTAATTTAGCTACTGTTTCAAATACAAATGGTGCTAGAGGTTAACTACATGAGTAAGCAAAGACATTCGACTAGGAAGGGTTAAAGAGCGCTGTTGATTACTCTGGTGGGGAAGATAAGGCTCCAACCCAGGGAGTGTTTGTTTGGTTCATGAGGAGTTCCTCGTCTACCCACCAATGAAACAGCTAGAGTCCAGAGGTAACAAAGCATATCCAAAGGAAACCGGATGTCCTCAGTTTAGAAGGTTAAAACAAGTTCCACTTTGAAATATGCATTCAGAGGGATAAAACACAAGAGAAGAGGTACATCAATTCTCGGAGAGACCCCCTTTGAAGCACTTTAAAAATGTGCTGACCCTCTTTACACCTGTGAAAGAAATGAGGGGCATCTGCTGTGAACTATCTATCAGCAGAAGTGTAATCTCTCAATCTTCACCCCTATATTTTCTGCTTTCTCTTTCTCCTGTTTTCCCCTTTTCTTTCTGTCTTTTGAAACATCTGGCTCCTCTCTGTGGGATGAAACAGGCAGAAGCTGGAAGACCATGACCATTGGACTCCAACTTTATAAAATTGTAACATTTTAACCAGGACCTATTCAGGATTCTCTTGCGGCATCTGTAGATTCTATGGACGCACAACACGCCCAGGTTGACAGCGCCATGTGTGAACATAAAGACGATGACCATTAATGGTCCAAATTAACGGTTCAACCCTGTTCGGTCATTAACCAGCACCACAGAAGCATCTCTAGAGGGTCTGTTCTGAGGATGGACAGAGAATTGGCTCTTCTAGGGCCACAGACATTGGATTATTAATGGCTCTAAACAATGGCTCTCTCTGGGTCTGGTAGATAAGAAGGGAAAGACCTGGAACACTCCATCTCATTAGCTGGGGGAGGACAAAAAACAACAACATGACAATAAAAAATAACAGAGATGGAGCCAGGAGGACAAACACCCCTCCACTGGCCCAACACACAAAGCCAGTGACACACCGTAAATCCCATCACAATTGTGAGGCTTCAAGTGCCATCAGGCCATTAGCTACTTGATGTATGGTTGTGGGGCAGGAGGTGGGGGATGTTGCAGGGTGGGGTGGGGACAGGGGGTACCTCAGACCCCTCCACTGTCATGCAGGGGGGCATCAGGTCACAAGGGGGACGACTTAAGGGACCGCCACCTCAATAGACCTCCTCCCAACCATAAAATAGATGAGATGGCCACTTAACTCACTGAATGTGGCTCTTTTGTCATTCAAAGTTAATCACTAGAAGACAGTGAGTGGAGAGTCGAAGCCTATAAGTGCGAAATAGAGACAGCCTGTACAGACGAAAGCAATCTGTCCTGCTCTGTATAATTTTTTTAAAAATTAACCTTTATTTAACTAGGCGAATCAGTTAAGAAAAAATCCTTATTTACAATGACGACAGTGGGTTAACTGCCTTGTTCAGGGGCAGAACAAAAGATTTTTTACCTTGTCAGCTTGGGGATTTGATCCAGCAATCTTTCAGTTACTGGCCCAACCCCATAACCCCTAGGCTACCTGCTGCCCCCTTTACAGTATGTACAGTATGTAAGTCAAATATTTATATTAGCCTATTCCAAGCATATTCCAGGTTGGGAAAGTCCTGCTAATCACAAAAACCTGAAGTACAGAACATTGCTTTAAAAAAAAGCGTCCTTGATTAGCTACTCAAAGGACCACACGGACTACGTGATTGTGGCACTGGAGGTGCAAGACTGCCGGCCCTGGTCAACCTCTTATCAGCTCTCACACCCCTGCAAAACTAATAAAGGTTGAAACGGTTGAGATAAGACGGCCAGACTTCCTCGACTATTCTAACTTCTAACTTTTTTCCGACAGCAGGAGCAGGCACCCCCTCTGGTTGAGCTGATAACCACAGCACAGTTGACCCACAGCATGTAACCCAATGACTCAATACGGACTGTTTGTGTGTTACACATTTTAGGCCTAATGCATGGAAAAAGACAATTAAGCATGTGTCTTGCCCACATAGACAATTCCACAGATGCAGAAAAAACATAGCTCTCTTCATTGGCCTTTCAGTATTACATACGTTCAGATATCTTTCCATGTAACTTTGATTTGTGGTCCCCCCTGTCCTTAGTGGAAGTTACTGCCGTGGATGCACCCCGTGTTCCACTCTGGCACCAGTCCCAGCCCCGGACTCCCTGGTAACCCGTGCCACGTTATAGTGACACCTGATCCACTCTCTGTCTACAGCTCAGTGGTGGAATGTTAAGCCTCTGCTATGACGACTCACGGTTGACGAGTGAACCACTGAAGGGTGAGCTCATACACACGGAAGGAGAACATGTATACTGGGAACCTATCAAGAAAATGTTGGGGAAATGTATTACATATTACAATAGTCCTTCTGGTCAGGAATTTGGGGGATGCAGCTGAGGTCAAAAAGGAGATGGGAGAGGTTGGTGGTGGATTTGGGGAGGGGGGGGGGTGCATGCTTGCTTGGGGGTTTGTGGTGCCTCCATCCCAGGTCTGGATAGCTTGGTGTACATATTCTGAGCAATGACCACCACTGTTACACCTATAAATGCCAACATGTCTTTATGTGACTAAACAAAACGAACCCTCTGTCAAATATACTGCTGAATGCTGTGTGTGAGAAAGAGCCCTGTTGAGTAGCAGAGAGCATCCCCCCAAACCTCCCAAACACACCATCCTGGGGTTGTATACACAGTACTGTACACACACATACATCTGGGCACATCCCCTGGAGTGTTAAGTTATGAAGGCTGTTCTGCCGGAGTAAGCCCTCATTAAGCTCTCAGCTGGTGTCAAAGCTCTATCTAGAGCTCTTACTGGAGACGAGCCAGATGTTTGATTTCAACAAGTCGGAAGAATTCGCCCTCTCTGAAGCAGCAAATGCCGGTTTCTAGTGGTTTCATAGTGTTAAAAGAGAGTTTGAGGCATGCGGCCCATTTGCAGAACCCGTAAGGGAATGTCCAACAAGATGAGAGTTTTCATGTCTTTTCTCTTTCTACTTTGTGTCAGTACACAAAATACACTTTGTCAGTGCTGCAGTTGTTCATGTAACCATGTATCGACTTAATAAAAGGCTGACTATTTAGATGCTACATTATATAACAAACAACTAAGTTTAGCACAGCTGGGCATCTTGTGTGTTAGTTCTGTCGAAATGTTGAGGGTGTCTGCATTTGCAGCCTCTTAGCACCCTAAATAGAAAATAACGGGGACCACAAAACATTCTCACAGAAGTCTTACAACGTTGCTGGGATGTTCCGACTAGACATTTCTGTCTGTTAAAGCATCATCCAAGTGTTGAAGGGGGGACTCCTCCAGCTATGCCTCCCTCCCCAAACATCATGTCATCTCTGAACACACTGATACATCCTAGCCAACCACTGTGCCAGAGGGCACCCCCTACCACCCCTCACAGTCTCACACTTTCCATTGATTAGCTATCTGTCCCCGTATGGATGAACCATGACCTGAATACGATGTACCAACCTACAATGTAGGCTACCAGTCACTTATCACCAACCCACCACCAACGAGACGGCCACAGTTATCAACTGAACGGAAAAACCAATACGACTCGATTAGCTTACATTTCAACCCAGAGGAAAAGAGAGAATGTCAGCTAATGTGTTTTTCATATTTCCCTGCGAAAATATGCCACATTTACAGAGGCCCACCAAGCACTGACCACTTACGACTTGCCCTACTTTTTTGTATTTTTCGGATATTTCCGATCCGAATAAAGGAGTCAACCATGGGGAAAACTAGATGAGGGTAAAACCTCTCAAACACAGTCCGGGAACAAGGCCCAGTGTTTTCCTTCCTGTCATATGTACTCTTAGTGTGTCACCTCTACTGAACCTGCCAGCTGTCTTCACTCATTACCCAGTCGTCAGCCTACGTCTCCACAAACAGGCCCCAAGTGCCACAGAAATAGAGCCCTCGTTCCTCCTCCTTGCCCTGTCAGAGTCACCAAGACTCCCCATAGTGAGTCGGATGGAGAGGACGGATGGAATGGATAGCAGTCTCGGAGGCCGTAACCAGCACTGCCGTGTCCTCTTAATTGAAGGGTCCAGACTGTCATGAGTCAGCGACTGAGTGAATATTACTATGGGTGATTCTGATCACTATGGGTGATTCTGATTGGATGTGGCAGAGCCACCGAGGTACCCAGCAGGGCTGTGAACAATTACAGGGATGTGAGAGGGAGAGGAGCTCCCACAGCTGTCACCACGACACAGGGGACCAGTAGGAGATGGAGGGGCGGACCACCTTTCATGATTTAGTTAGCAATTATTCATTATTTATTGGGTTAGGGGCTGATAGAGATGGGTCTATGGATGCTACAGTGGGAGGGTGGTTGAGAATCGTGAAAATTACTAGATTCATAGGTATAATTATCTGATTTGTTGTGCCTCCGATGAAGATTCTGGAGGGGCACTTTTAGCTAATGCACTCTTATAAAAAAGGGTCCCCATAGGAGAACCCTTTTTGGTTCCAGGTAAGAACCCTTTTGGGTTTCATGTAGAACCCTCTGTGGAAAGGGTTTTACATGGACCCCAAAAGGGTTCTACCTGGAACCAAAAGGGTTCTATCTGGAATCAAAAAGGCTTCTTCAAATAGTTATTCTATGGGGATAGCCAAAGAACCATTTTAGGTTCTAGATAGCACCTTTCATTTTTAAGAGTGAAGGGCTGGGAATTGCCAGGGATAGGACATTTATCGCGATTCTCAGGATTCTATATGTATTGTAATTAGATACTGCGATTTTACTGCGATTCGATGATCCAAACATATTGCTCATCATATATCTGCAGTAGGGGGAGCCATGAGGGATTTGTTTTAATCAGTTATGGAAATAAAATAGCTGAAAACAAATTGGCTCACTATTTAAAAAGGAGATGGAGAACAAGCCATGAAGGAAAAAAACAGGAGTTTTGTTACAGGTACAGCCCAAAACACCAATGTGGTTTTTGAATAAAATATTTTTTACATGTTGTGGAAATGACTTACTGAAAGAAACTACAATAAATAAGCATCCTCAAGGAAAGATGAAGCCCCTGATGAAACTTTGTGCACAAAGTTCTCTGTTAGGTGCATTTCCAGTTTAGCTTTAGAGGAAGCTAGCTATCTCAAAAGCACCTCCTCAAACACAACACATTTAAAGGAACAATAAAGTCAAATTATAAGCTCAGATTCTGACAGTTTGTGTGAAGACGGAGGGTGTTTGAAGTCTCACACAGCAGTGATTGTCAAATGTCTCACAACAGCTGCCTCTCATTCTCTCATACACACTCTCTCTCCCTCACACACACACACACACACACACACACACACACACACTCATAGTGCCAGGGGGAAGGTGATGTCACTTACAGGACCCATTACCCTCTAATTAGGAACCTGAACTTCCCTCCATAACTAGGGGGCTTCACCTTCTGTAACTAGTGGGCTGTACATGGCAACCATGCAACAGGAAAGGGATTTGGCAAAAAAATGTTTGATTTTTATTTTGGAGAGTACAATATGACACACACAAACCAATGATTTTTATTTGGGGAAATTACTGATTACAAGACTGGTCTGTGAGAGAAAACACAAGAGTTCAGTGAAAAGTGACTGTGGGTTTCATGAACTTTAAGTGATAAGAAACACATGAGGGGCCTATTGTGAACTAAAACCATCAAAGGCCCTGAGGCTTCCACTATATTGCAGCAGATCAGATTGATGTGGGTCAACACCAATGAGATTATACATGTGGGGAGTCTCAAAAAAGAGAGTGTAAAGATAAATGACAGAGAGAAATGAAGAATGAGACTGAAAGAATGCAGAAATAATAAGAGCATGTGTCCCATAAGTGGCTCAGCCCGGTCCTACACCAGGGCATACATGGGTCAATGGCATACCACTGGTAAGTTTAAACTGCTATTTGTCAGTCTAGAACGCAATGTGTGTATTTCTACGGAATGTGTGTGTGTGTTGCTGGATGAACACGTGGCTATGCATTCACACACACACAAACCTCCAGAAAAGGTCACTGTGGGCAGTGTGACATTTTGGGCCCTGACTCGACCTGCCGCTGCCACCAACACCGCGGGTGATCTGAGCCGTTTAACCCGCGGAGGACCGGCCCATGTTATATTTAATCTTAGTCAACCTACTGATGTCAGGGCTCCTGTTGGAGGTTGGCTTTGCCTGCTCTCTGCTCTGTTTGTGCCGCTGGGCCTGCCGTAGCAGAGCACAACTTCCTGCCTGTCTGCTCTGGTGGGATCAACTTCAAAGACAGACAACAGCCTTATTACAGCGGCTAAATTAGCAGTGTGTGAACCCACTGCCATAGGTGAAAAATACACTACAGATGTTTACAACTGTTCCATGATGCCAGACTGTTAATTTGCAGGTAGAGTCGGTCAGATCACTGCTGGTTCCCGCAGACTGGAAGCCATGAGCATAGGAAGAGATGACGCATACTGGTGTTCTCATACATGACAGATCTCAAAGCTTGTTTCATAAGGATGAACATTAAAGGCCAAATACATCAAGGAACTACACAGTTATCTGTATGATGGGACAAGGTTGTCTATATGGGTTATAACCTTCCACAAAACACTGGTGAATGTCCTAAATCTGCCAGGCTCCTGTCCTCACAGCCAAAGATCACCTCATCTCCAAAGAGCGACCCGGGAATAGAAAATGCCACTGAACGTGAGAGACTACTGCCATGACTGTGTATACAATTGCTGAGGGGTCACATTGAGCTTTATCGCTCAGCAATGTCACACAAAAATCAAGTTAACTGCATTGTGGCGGGGCAGATCATGTCTGTTCACTAGCGAGGAAGTAAGAGCACATCAGCATCATCACTACTGCATGATATACTAGCACAGCTGTCCATGTCCGCATCTTAAAACATGCAACAGCCTGTCAAAATGGAACAACACCACAAAGCTACCACAGTGCATGATTAAAGAATACCTCTGCTGCTTTTCTTTATAATCGGAAGGGGAAACAGACTGCTCTATGGACACGCGTGCGCACGCACACACACGCACACACAAACACACCACAGCACGTGTTTGTGGTTGCAAGACAAAAGAGTGCAAAAGAGTGCTCTTTGTTTGGTCCAGAACTCCAGGTTATATGGACTGACCTTCAGTGGTATATGCTAGTGACTCCACACGAATAATCTACTATCTCCAAATATCAGAACGAGATGGTGGGGGATGAGTAGAACATGGGCCACACAATGCTCTGGCCCAACCCTAGTCTAAGGGAACTTGAGCATCACCCAAGACTGACTGTGAGATACAATAGGTTTTGACTTTTATCTTTTATAAGATTGCATAAGAACCTTGTTGAAGAACCACTGGTTGTGAGATCTCAGGTAGCGCAGTCTTCTGCCCGATGTCTCACTTTTTAGGGCACTTACTTGGCTCATCAGTGTCTAATATCTTCCCTATAGGTTCATTGCCATTGGCCTAATGTCTAAACCAGGTTAGACTACAACCTGAGGCCACATAAAACGTTGCCATTGCAGGTAAACAGATTGCCACACAATGGCTTCACTGAACAAAAATATAAATTAAACATGTAAAGTGTTGGTCCCATGTTTCATGAGCTGAAATAAAAGATCCCAGAAATGTTCCATACGCACAAAAAGCACATTTCTGCACAAATTTGTTTACATCCCTGTTAGTGAACATTTCTCCTTTGCCAAGATAATCCATCCATCTGACAGGTGTGGCATATCAAAAAGCTGATTAAACAGCATGATCATTACACATGTGCACCTTGTGCTGGGGACAATAAAAGGCCACCCTAAAATGTGCAGTTTTGTCACACAACACAATGCCACAGATTTCTCAGGTTTTGAGGGAGTGTGCAATTGGCATACTGACAGCAGAAATGTCCACCAGAGCTGCTGCCAGAGACTTTAATGTTAATTTCTCTACCATAAGCCACCTCCAACGTCGTTTTAGAGAATTTGGCAGTACTTCCAACTGGCCTCACAAAAGCAGACCACGTGTATGGCGTTGTGTGGGCGAGCAGTTTGCTGATGTTAAAGTTGTGAACAGAGTTCCCCATGGTGTTGGTGGGGTTATGATATGGGCATGCATAAGCTACGGACAACGAACACAATTGCATTTTATAGTGATTTGAATGCACAAAAGCCCAGTGACGAGATCCCGAGGCCCATTGTGAGGCCTATTTTTTTTAAAGGTATCTGTGACCAACAGATGCATATCTGTATTCCCAGTCATGTGAAAGCCATAGATTAGGGCCTAATGAATTGATTTAAAGTGAATGATTTCCTCATATGAACTGTAACTCAGTAAAAATCTATGGAAACATTGCACTCATTCATGGAAAATTCCAGGACTTTACAACGAGATCAGATGTTTTGAAGCTCATCCATAATTTCTTCTAATGCTTTAGTTTTTATCGGGATGAAAATATGATGGTCCAAGGTAGTATGCCTCTTGTCCAATCAGCGCGCGGATGTTCAATCTTATCAGGAAGTAATTTCACCCGATCTCACTTTTATCTCGACCGTCGTCACAAGCAGTCGTGAAACGGCAGTCTTAACGACTAGAACAGTTCACGGTCGAGTCAGAGGGGCCTTCATGTATAGGTTACACGTCATATGATGAATTATAGTGCATGTCAACTTCTCCAACAGCGCTGGCCTCAGAGGCTGACAGTTCAACTTTAAAACGCCATGTAGCACTACACAATCCACTTTATGCGCAAAAATACATTACTGGTGCTTGCAGTTTATATAAGGCATATTACATGTGAGGGTATAGCCTATCCATCTGGAATCACAAACTGACTGGCACACTGCCTAAAATAGATGCACAATTATGCTCATTCAAGAATAACAACAGGCAGTGCACCCGGTTTGAAAGTAGCCTACTTTGCGTTTAGTTATGGTGAGGAATTATGGTGCATAATTTTGTATACTCCCGTTTCCAACATGATAAAACAGGAATAAATAAAATGTTTCTCTCAGTGAGGCATTGCTGACCCGTTACCAAAATAACCTCTCATCCAAATAACACACCGCCAAGATGCACTGAATGCACCTTGTCACATTGCCTAGGGTTTAATTGTGGTGTACTTGTTAATCACACGTGTCCAAAGTGCGCTCGGCAATTACCCTTAATATTCAGTAACATATATAATAGTCTACAACAGAGTTATACACAAGCTAAGTCCGAACCTACTCTCCCATTTATTCACATATGATCAGGCATAATGTATTGCATTATTTACAGCTCAGATCATAGTTGATTAAACCGTAAATAATGTGGAAGTAATTATTGTCAATGCTCAATGTTGAAGGCTATTCATTCACGACACTGATGGAAAGCACTCCTCAGAACGATGGAGCCTATTTTGTATTTAATTTACCTAGTAATAAGATCTACAGTAGGGTAATAAACGGGCATTATAACTTTGTGCTACCCAATCAGTTTAAAAATACATTTCATGCTCACCTTGTGTTGTGTGTTGCTCTTCATACATGTGAAGGTGTCCTCGTTTCTTTCTGTTCTTTCAACCGCTGGGACGGGACGTGGATCTGTCCGAGTGGTTATCTGCTCCGCTTCTTGTGTAGCCTAGTTTATTCGGCAGATAGTCGGACTGACAGACCGCTAGTGCTGCACGCTTCTTGTCTGCTGTGCTGCGTCCGCTTCTTGCGCAGACTGCCAGAACACCGGGTAGTTTACGTTGTAGCAGCCGTGCGACTCCGTGGCACAATGGTGAGTGGGCAGGTAGGGCGCTGTTCAAACTGACTCCTGTTCAGCCTTTATGTGGGGGTGGGTGATTGGAGGGGGAGGAGATAGACCTTGATTTCATTTTCAGGGCCAGTCAAGTCTTAATCAGAATCAAGATGTTTAGTTAAAGTACTGTACATACATAATCACCAATGATGGACAGGAGAACGATGATAGGCTTTACCTTACCTAATGTACTTCAGAACAATATTGAAGACAAAACAGAACTTGGTATCAGACATTTTTAGATTTGTATGGCTAAAATAGATTTGTGTATGGATGGGCTACATGATTCACAATTTGGTACTTTACATGTTTCACTCAATATATTTTTGATTAAAGCCACATCCTTGGGTTTTTCAAAGATAATTGCAGTCATACAATTTAGGGGGGTAGCAGACTGTCTAGACGGCTTCAGAAGATTATATTAAATTAACAAAAGTCACTTGGGACTGGGACATTTACTAAGCAAACAACAATAAAGATATCAAGGGATGTCCCGAATCTCTTGTCTCACTATCTTTAATTCATTTGGGGTTTGAGGTAAGTCTCCTCAAAGTACTCCTGTGGTGGATTTTTGTCTATATCTAATGATGATTGGTTTACTGGCTTATAATGTGATTAATTGTTGTATAACAAAAGGCTTGCTGGGATTTAACACTGCACTGTTGTTCTGGACACTCAGATCTGACTGTAGGGGACAGTTAAGAGTTAATCCAGGGTGTGGGATAAGAGGTGAAGTTTGCCACAATCTGCAATCATCATTGTTGTTTTTTCTCTCCTTCTGTGCTAGTGCTCTATCCCTCTGTGCCTGTCCCCCCTTCCTCCCTTTCTCCCCCCCAAAAAAACAGGCAAAAGTGCCAGACTCCAAAAGGTTGGGTGACCGGGGGGAGGAAAGGAGAGAGATAAAGAAGAGATCCACACATTTCACACACACCTGTTTTTCATTCCTGTGCTCTCGTCACTCTTGACAGGGCGAGTGAGGTAGCACAGCACATTGTAACTGGAAATACTCTGCACGCAGAGGCGTCATGCCCATAAGGGGCACAGGGGCACATGCACAGATTTGGCCTGTTTCAAGAAGAAATGTATATATATTGTACCAGTCAAAAGTTTGGGCACACCTACTCATTCCAGGGTTTTTCTTTATTTTTTAAAACAATTTTCTACATTGTAGAATAATAGTGAAGACATCAAAACTATGAAATAACACATATGGAATCATGTAGTAACCAAATAAGTGTTAAACAAATCAAAATATATTTTATAATTGATGACAGCTTTGCACACTCTTAGCATTCTCTCAACCAGCTTCAGCAGTGGCATATATATATATATATATATATATATATATATATATACTATATATATATATATATATATATATATATAAACTTGCTAGGTGGCTAGTATTATTACAGAGAAACAACAATAACAAAATGAACACACACACATATATATATATATATATATATATAGCTATATAGGTTATATATATATATATATATATATATATATATATATAAGTTTATGAAGTTGACTTCCCAACCTCATAACCAGCTACCAAGAAGCCTTCAGGCTATCAATTAATTTAGAGTCGCTAGCTTGTCTAACAATTTTTGCTGGCATTCCACCAATCAGGAGGATACAGACAGCTCAAGAGATATGCTTAGATATGCAGAAAAATAAACATACTTTAGACATAGAATGAAGCATAATGACTATGGTTCTAGGAAATTGCAGGAAAAAAATCCTCACATCCATTGTGCCCCCTCAGATTTTGGGGTTGCATGACGCCCTTGCTCTGCAGAGAGTATAAACACACTCAAAGATACACACATGCACTCACACGTACAGAAAACAGAAACACAAACTCACTGACATGCTACATTTCACACTTATCTTCACTCGTTCCTCTTTTCTTTTTTTAATTGAACCTTTATTTGACTTCTCCAGTGTGTGAAGAAACTAATTGAGTAAAAGAGATTCCCTTTCCGGTTTTCTCTAATCAGAGGTCGACCTGTCAGTCACACTGCATTTTGGGTACCTCCGGACCGGTGCCACTGCTCCATTCTCACATCTGTGTGCTGTAACATGATCTGCTGATCCCATTGGCTGACCTCTGGCCCCAAACCCCGGCTCAAGGAAGCCCCACTTCCTGCTGTGGGCACTGTGTGTGAGGTAGAAAAAGACACCAACCTTGTTTGAC
Organism: Oncorhynchus tshawytscha; assembly: GCF_018296145.1. Classification (NCBI taxonomy): domain Eukaryota; kingdom Metazoa; phylum Chordata; class Actinopteri; order Salmoniformes; family Salmonidae; genus Oncorhynchus; species Oncorhynchus tshawytscha. Next base: position 22,683,838 of record NC_056431.1, read on the forward strand.
GCCATCTTTTCCCCTATGAGGGAGTTAGTGCACATCCTGCGAAATGCAAATCACCCCTCATTGTTCCTCACTATGCTCGCCACCTCAGTTGTGAGACTCCATTATAGCAGGTGGCTAAATCCTAGCACGATTCCTGGAGCCAGTCAGCTGTTTGAGCTCCTATTAACGTATGGTGATAATCCCTAGAAAGCTGTGAACAGTCATGTATCGAGGTGCAGGGGCGCCGTGGAGACAACAGGGTCGCCCTGGGGGTCCAACAAAGTTGTTCCAGATCCCGCTGCTGCCACCAAAGACGCCCAAATGTAAAGTAATCTGGCCTGGATCTGGGCTGCGGAGGCCACTATCTGACAGTGATTGGCTCACACAGACAGGATGTGAGTGCCCCAACTCAAACCTGTCTGCCCTACCTTTACCAACCTGAGTGCAGGGCACACTCAGTATTAATGTTCCTAAAAGTCAGTATAGAGTATATAGTCTCTTTAAGAAGTGCCTACTGTAGATAGCTCTGACTTTCTTTTTGCACAGGTTTTATTTCACTAAGACACCGGGTACACGGGAAAGAAGCAAAGAACAATGACTTATACTGTATGTCGGGTTGTCAGCGTTTTTATTTTAAACCTACTAGAAATGGTTTTGTTTTACCTCTGGTCCTTGCACAAAGGTAATCATGTAATGGCATGAGGCCCGTTGATGTTTAGTTGGTTTGTCTTTCGTAAGAAGTGAGATTGCACGCTAATCAACAGAAAAGAGGCGCCATGGCCCATGGATCTTTCTTTTGTGGCAGTTCTTGTCCAGTTGTTGTCCGGAATAAATCAATCTAACCAGCCAACCAAATGAAGGTTGCTGTACATTTTCATTGAGTTGTTGGTGAATTGAGGAGAAACAAAGTTGACTTCACCTTCAGGGCATTTTCTGGATGCAGACCCCTTTCCTTTCACTGACACAGATATGATGTGAAAGGATACATGGCTTGGCATCAGGGCTTTCCTGATATGCATCTCTCTTGGTCTGTCTCCAACTGAAAATCTCCATCCTACTGTACAGTATATCCTCCCTCTTGAAACACAACTCTTATCTGCTAACCCATAACACTAAGCAGAGAGTATAGATTGTATCCGACCCATTGTTTTATGTATGGGAACTATTCCCACTGTATACATCTAGGCCTAATGGTCATAACCACCATTCCCTCTGTGTCCTCTATTTTCCAGAACTTTAAATCGTTTAGTTCCATCAGCATGACCTGGCTATTAATTTCTCTCGGCATGTGTACATAGTCCAGGCAGCCAGGCTCCAGAGCCCAGACCTGGTGGCATTCTGTCCGACCTTAGCATGCCCCAGATACCTCCACTCTGTACTTCTACTCTGACCTCTACTCCCGTCCCCTGCCCTCTCCTCCCAGTCACAACACCCTTCTTTTGTTTACATCTGCCGAGGAACACCATGCCTCCACGTTGTTTTGTTAAACACACGTAATCTCACCAAGAAAAAAGAGCGAGGGAGAGAAAAAGAGACAAAAAAGGAGGGAGTAGAGGGTGAGAGTTCCCAGAGCCCTAAAGACGTCGGGAATTGTTGACGCTAGTGGCAAGGTTGTTTTGGCTCACCTGGATAGCGACTGGGGGTGGAGATCTGATTGATGGTTGGGGCTATGGCTGAGGCCTATCGAGATGCTAAGCTCTGTGTTGTGGGTCAGAGCCATCCTCTCACTGACTCATCTCTAGACAGCTCACTCTTTCAGCCCCATTGCTCGGCCGAGGAAAACAGTCACAAGGTGCTGGGAATCCAAATCGTGCGATGAGAAAGACAGGAATGTGCCATGTGTAATATTTTTTGATCTTATTAAAGAACAATATTATTGTAAGAAGTGGAGAAAAAAGGAGTCGAAGCATGGCAGAGGATGGAGGATAACATTCTCTGAAGGCCTAGGTATTTCCAGTTGGCTCAGGGAGGCGTAGCCTCTGGGTGAACAACTGAATGTCTTTGTCCCCTTAAAACAATGCCAGACATGGTTGGGCCGAGCCAGAGGACATGCCATCGTAATGAAAAGTGTGTTGGAGTCAAGCGGCAGAAGTCATTCGGCCTACAGCTCAGCACACAAACAAATGGAAGCAACACATTCAGGTGTTCGGCGAAAACAAACAGTGGAAACTTCAGGATAAGTGTCCGTTTGTAGGTCAACGGGATAGCTGAATAGCAAGTCTAAGCTAAGTGTCAATACGGCAAACTGCAATAATATTGAGAACCGTCAATGTGGGAGTGTTTGTTGGAACAGTCATGGAAATTAGGCATTTTTGCTTTGATGGCCCCTCCCTCCATAGTTTACATTATCATAATGAAAGTGGATTTAATTAACCCTCACGTTTAGCTTAACCAACATAGCCAGCTGCTACCTACTGCAAATATTCTCATTTTCCATGCTTATGATATCATTTTTCTTAAGTAGCTTTTGTAAAAGAGGCCTTTCTCTGTCAAGAGAGGCTATATTGACTTTTGGTCGGAGGTTAGTACCTGTGGATTATACAGTCCAATGTGACTGACTTCTCCCTCAGTGGCACACAACAACCCCAAACTTCGACTTAGTACTCTGCACCGAAGAGTGTTCAATTCAATAAACTATTTTTTGGAAATAACATAACTTTCCAAATCTTTCCATATCTTCACTGCTCAGGCTGTATTTATAGACTCGTGGGAAGGAACCTTGAAGGCCCGTGGGCGTGTTTGTCTTCCTGCATTAGCTACCTTTGCCAACAGAGGGTCTGGGGAGCTCTACAACGGAGGATGAAACTGGACGGAGCTTGTGGGAAGTGGCAGACATCAAAGGTGTCTTGATCACAAAGGGGAAGGCAGCCAAGAACGCTGCCCATGGACACGAGGAGGGATCTGTCAAATACCTGGCTCTGGACGGATGTCGAGAAAGATCCTGGCGAATTCACTCACACGGGAGGGAAGCCTCATCTAGGCCTATATTAAGTCTACTGCGCTCCCTTCAGAAGTTCATAAAAATCTCCAATTTCACCTTGGTTCTTCTAATCTTCACCATCAATTAGTCCATATGGTGGAGGTTTTCGTGGCCCAGGCGAGCCACTTCTACTCTATATACCCTTTGGCAACATGCTTAGCCAAAATAGATTCCATATGTAGCCTATACTGGTTTACAGTTGATACAGTATATGACCCTCTGTATACAATGTAACGACCATAGAAATAGACTGAATAAAAGATCATTCAAGTCAATGATGGCATAATGGGTGGACTGGCAGACATAGTGAGTGTACCCATAGGAGCAAAGCAGGAAGTAAAAGCAGGAGGTGTACCCATCAAAGTGTGCTGTGATTTGTTGATTCAACTCAACTGACATTACACAATTCCGTTCCATTGCATGAGCCACATAGGTTAACATAATTTGAGTTAACATTCTACATTACCATGAAAATGATTGCATCACAATACAAGGCAGCCAGTGCAAGTGTACCCATAGACGGGGTGGTTGCTAGCAACAAAACCGAGGCATGTGCAACTATGGGACAAAACAGACTGGTTTGGCTTGGATTGTTGATCAAATGTAAGCTATATTTTGTCTCCACTGTTTATTGAAAACATACATTTGCACAATGAGCACTTGTTGTCTCTCAAATACATATTTACAGTTGTTGGTTAACAAGCTAGCAAATTTGAGCCATATTAGCATTGAAATGAAATCAGTCAAAACACCTCAAAACAAGACATGGTATCAAAAACAAGATGAAATGAGCCACTTACAATTCCCCACGTGGCAGTTTCTTGTCCTTCTTGCTGGCAATCTGGCCATCCAGAATCACAAAAACACACTGATTACTTCCCCATGGAAACACGAACATAATTTCCACGCCGGTCTATTCATTACATTACTATGGTAATGACTTCACCAAGCATTGGGTAAGATGTCTTGCTGACCGAGCCCACACTATCTGAGAACCCAAACAAGGCATCAACCACCTTGCCTTAGGAGACTCAATGACATGCATCAATGCTCCTCCTAGCTTTTTCTGTTCAAATTCACTCTCTACAGTACCTACAATGAAGTCGACACTGCTTGTCTGTCCGTGGTGCACCAGTTCCCACTCCAACCCAGCCCCCACCCTCATCCTCATCTCCTAGAGGAAGACGCCGGAAGGCGAACGTGCGATTGGGCGTCACTTACCACCTGTCCCGTGACAGAGGTGTTGAGGACAGCGAGTGGCTCTCTGACAGGCCCTATTGTCCCCACGCGGCCTAGGCGGTCTGGCTACAATTTGTCTGAGTCCTTCACCTGGAGACATGGTCCTCTAGCTCTCTGTTACCCTCCACCATTCCCTACCTGCAGTAACATGCTTGGGTCTATGCTTCCTTTCTGTGGCGGTTTGCTCTGTTGTTATTTCTTGGACAGTGGGAAGGTCGGATGTGGCTACACAGAGGCCTTGTCAGCACTTACCTTGTCCAACAACATGGGACTAAGTGGACATGTCTTGTAGGGACAGGAGATGTGGAGATATGTGTTTGCAGCTCGACTCAACCTTTCTTTCATTCTAGCACAGGTAGTTTTCTGAAACCATTGTGTATTGAGATGGTCAAAAGTACAGATTTAAGAGTGGCAGTATGCTTTAAAAGATTTGCAGTGAATAATTTAGTGCAGAGGCCAAAGTTCTTAATTTTAGCACTAATCTTTAACATTACGGAACTATTATAATTCTGACATACCTCCTTAGGCTCAGAACAAACATTTACTGTACATGGAGATCTCTCAGTGGAGGCCTGCAGGCATCTAGTCAACATGTGCAGGGGAAACAGCACTCAAAACACCAGAGTGGGTAACCAACATCAGTGCCAAAACATCAGTTACAACCTGACTAGTGTTTAAATGACGATGAAACCACAAAGGAGAGAAGACATGGTATAATGTCAGGGGAAAGGATGTTGGCTTCTGGATTCATTCAACTATTTTATTCTATTAGGAATTGTTTGATTTACGCAGCCTTTTAATTCACAATATTCTATATTTACTGTGTTACCTGATCGTAATTTAATCGAGAAGTGCTTGATCGTTTGTAATGAGATTGCCGCTGTGGGGAAACTAATTCACGGATGCTGATCCTGTGTACTTCCTAAGGCCCAAAATGTGTTGAGAAGGAGAGAGGGCAATGAGTCTTGTTTACTCTGTGCTTGAGCAAATGCTGCACTTATGGGTAGCTGCTCAAAAGTAACCTTGTTCCCTGGCTAGCCTGTCAGTCACAGAGGTGGCCTTAGTTTGGAGCCTTGTGAGGTTTCAAAGAGCACAAACTCTCCCTGGTCCCCGACTGCTCAACCTAAATTGCAAATGTCTGTAATCCTCGCCCACGGCGATACCTGGAGGCTTTTCCCTGAATTAAATGTTGATTAGTCAGGCTCTTTTTAGATTGAGTTGCCCATATACCGCAGTGCTCTCCTATTGGAAACTTGAATCCCCCATAAGCAGCAGTATGTGGACCGTTCCAGAGCTTCCTTGAGGGGTGCATGGTGCGGAATGACCCATATCGTGAACACAGAGTGGGAGGTATAGGCTGAGGGGAATAGGGGCCACATAGGCAGCCACTGGCTCCACTCTTGTATAACCCCAGGCTATTCTAAAGTATAATGTCACACTTTCATTAAAAGAAGGAGCCTCTGTCCATCTTGCTTGCTTTCGATGCCACAGTCCAAAACACTGACACCTTTTATGTGACCATTACAGGCACCGTTGGACAGAATAGGGCTGTTGACATAAAGAGACCCTTTAAAGTGCTAAAATGTACCAACCTCCCTGGTCCACTTGGTCTGACCACAGTCTGACCACCGGGGTTAATGGTACCAGACCATGCCACCATTTTATGTGGACTTTTCCTCATAGCTCTTCCATTTCTGAAAAGCCTGGATTGATCATCTACCTAGCCCTGAGCATGGATTTTTAGAGCCAGGTTTAAGTTAGGCATTGGTAAATAACTGTTGGTCTCTTTATGACCTTAAAACAATGTCAAATAAGCTTGACCCTGTCTTGACCTTTGCCACGGATCTCCCAGTAACATGTTGTTGTCCAGGGAAGAGGTGCGGCCACGCTAATGCTATGGTCAGTGTCTGCTGTCATTTTATGGGAGATAGTTGGTCAGGCTTCACCCATGTCAACAATGGAGTTTGGTGGCCTTGTTTTCCTCCGTTAGCGCATCTACTTTCTTACCAGATACATTCCCAATGTTTACAAGATGAATTGTCCGATTAACATTTTACCCCGTACTGTTTGTATTTTTTGTCATCGCAATAAGCTTTTGGAAATACTTTGATATAACCAACAGAGCTCAGAAATCCAGTGACAATGTATACCAATGGCAACAGATGTTCACCCTTTAATTTATCTTAACAATTTGTTACATCACTGTGAGAGATCCAGATAAGCAATTACCAAAACTCGCCTAAAATAAGGCAATCAGAGACTGGTTTACAAGTAGCCCATGTCTTTAGATATCAGAACAGGCCTAGTGTTCTGATACCACTAGTAACAGATGACCTCTTGTCTAATTATGCCACCCAAGCCTAAATTCTGTTTATCTCAGCCTGTCTGTTCATCCTTAACCCCTGTCTATCCTTATCTCTCCATGCTTTCTGTGTGTGTTAACAAGGCGGTTGCTATAAACAGGAAGAAGAGGCCTATTACAGTTTCCTCTCGTTTCTCCCAGGAAGAAACAATCCCTTATCAATGAGTAGCACAAAACAGAACAGGCACGCTTGCGCACACACACACACACACACACACACACACACACACACACACACACACACACACACACACACACACACACACACACACACACACACACACACACACACACATCAATGCCAGCTCAGGTTCAGCTGTAGTCTCAAGTATCCGTGTTTATTTAGTATCAGCGTTTACTACCTGTATTGCCCACTCTTCACTGTGTAAGGAGTTGGGAGTGGGACACTCTATAAGATGGTGATTGTTAAATGCTCAAGATTTGATAGGAAAACAGTTCCAATTCTGATGCCAAAATTGTGGAAATCCAGTCCATTGATTCATAACTGGAAGAAAAATAACAGTAATACAGACAGGCCCCGCCCCTTGGCGAGCTCACTTCCTCCCTGCCATTCCCAATTTGTCGGTTACTGGAATAACACTTTCATTCAATTCCCTGAATCTGGAATCAACAGAGTGAGTTGCCAAGCAATAACAGCAAATTCACCGAATGAATGTGAGTACCGGCAAGTGAACAAAGCACGTGAATCACTAGACAACGTTCCCACAACATTCTGAGGAAGGATATGATGGAGTTCCACTGTAACTCCTGCAGTAGTGTTGGGGAAGTTCATTTGACCTCACCGATGCATTTTGCCGCCATTGAAATGGACTGCTTGTCATTGACGTGGATATGAGTCATTGAGTATCGGCATTGAGTTGTTCACTATGTGCAAGATTATTGCATTCCTCACCAATCTCTTGCACACAAACCCCACGGACAGATGAAGTTTGAAGTTTGTCAGAGAGGGGGCCGAGTCTCACAGACGAGGTGAAAAAAATCTAGGAGAAAATGAGAGCGGGATGTAAAGAGATAAGGAAGAGCAAATGCTATGTACACGAGGGGGTTGTGTTTGTGTTGGACTGCCTCTTCTCTTCCTCCCCCTATCACCCCATCCTCCACACCCTGCTCCCCTGGGGCTTTACAGGCCAGGTTTGAAGTATCTGTTTGTGTGTGTGAGACTGCGTTTCTGTGTGTATGTGTGTGTGTGTGTGTGTGTGTGTGTGTGTGTGTGTGTGCATGTGATTTTTTTGTGTGTCTTTGCCATTTTGAAGTGTGTGTGGCTGTACCTGCATGTGATCCTGTGTGTGTGTGCGTGTGCACCCAACAAGCTCTCATAAACGTCACATTTCGAAGGTTAAGTTTAGACATTCATTCCGAATGGTTAAGTTAAGGGTTATTATTTGTCTTTTGACCTAAACATGCGAACACCATCAGATAAAATTCATAGCAAGCAGTTTACTGGAATGACATTCACTCTCAAGGGATGGTTGGCCCAAAATAACTAACTTAAAGCCACATCCCCCAATAAGCTACAAATATGACTGCATTGAGGCATATGTCACTGTGCTTCTATGGCTCTATGCACCATGCCACTACCTACTTCATTTGTTCATTTAGAAAATACGACAGCTCATAATCCAGTGCCTTCTTCACCGTCAACAGCAAAATGTTCTCTCATCCTCATCCTCATGGCAAAATGTGTAGAATAGCATGACACTAGCAATAAAACTGCTATTTTTTCTCTTTGTCTCATGGTGAAATGTGTAGCATTGCAGGAAGTTAGCTGCACCCCCCAAAATAGAAATGGAATGAATATAACGGACCCATTGAAGTAAATAATGGCATACTGGGTGCCCATTGCAAGTGTACCATTTGGAGAAAAGCAGGAAGTAAAAGCAGGAAGTGTACTCATCAATTATGTGCTGTGATTTGTTGATTCGGCTATTTCAGCCACTATTTCAAGCACACAGCCATGCAATCTCCATAGACAAACATTGGCAGTACAATGGTTTTACTGAAGAGCTCAGTGACTTTCTGTGTGGCACCGTCATAGGATGCCACCTTTCCAACAAGTCAGTTTGACACATTTCTGCTCTGCTCGAGCTGCCCCTGTCAACTGTAAGTGCGGTTATTGTGAAGTGGGAAGGCCTGAACCATGAAGGGAAATCTTAACGATTAACGGGAAATCTTAACGCTACAGCATACGATGATGACCTTCTACATGATTCTGTGCTTCCAACTTTGTGGCAACACTTTGGGAAAGGCATTTTCCTGTTTCAGCATGACAATTCCCCCATGCACAAAGTGAAGTCCATACAGAACTTAAATGTCAAGATCGGTGTGACAAATATTGACTAGCCGGCACAAAGCCCTGACCTCAACCCCATCGAACACCTTTGAGATGAATTGGAACACCGACTCTGAGCCAGGCCTATTCGCCCAACATCAGCACCCGACCTCACTAACGCTCTTGTGGCTGAAAGGAAGCAAGTCCCGGCAGCAATGTTCCAATAACTAGTGGAAAGTCTTCCCAGAAGAGTGGAGGCTGTTATACCAGAAAAGTGGGGACCAACTCCATATTAATGCTTATGATTTTGGAATGGGATGTCAGACAAGCAGGTGTCCACATACTTTTGGTCATATAGTGGATTTTCCATTGATTGAGCCAAACATTACCATGGAAATTATTGCATCATACTACCAGGCAGCCATTGTGAGTGTACCCATGACTTTACAGGTCAAATTGCCAGGGTTAGAGGTTCCAAGCCCATTCTATTCCTTCTATTTCTATGGGCCCAACCACCAACGAATGTATGGCTACGCTACTGGTGTGTGATCATAGATGTGTGTTGATGAGTAAGATGACTGATGGAGTGTGCTGCTCTGGCAGTTCCCCGAGGGCCTATGATGTGAGCAGGAAAAGTGAGCCATGTAGGCATCAAAGGGCTGTGGAGTGAAGGGAGCCGGCCTCACCTCTTTAGATTGGCGTTTAGCTGTCTGAGCCTCCTTCTGTGCTCTCTCTGTCTCACTGACTTTATCCTGGCATTCATCTATGGCGATGACTACAATGAGCCAGGGTATTTAGAGGAGGTGCTTGCGTATACCCCATATCACAAGCCTGGATATACAGGTATTATTGAGATAAGAATACTGTTGTATTCAGGACAAGTTCATTGCAATTCCTCCCCTCAGTCTCAGTACAGTAATAATCCACCTCTATCCATGTTAGCATTTATTCCAAAACTCCACTTACATGCCTCTGTGTGTGCTGGTCACATGACAATGGCCATAGGAACAGGCAAGGTAGCACATACAGATCGGGGGCCAGGCTGATGTCTGTCTGGCCAGGTGTTTGGCCTACATGACCTACGTTTGATGCCCTTCAGCCATTTAAGCCTGTGGCGTCACTCCCCAAACTCCTCCTCTGTGAATGACTGGCACAGGCACACCAGTAGGGTTAGTTTACACTAAGGGAGGAGGAGAAGCTTTGGCATGGAGTCAAGGTAAAATAAATCCAGACAGATAGTTTATCTTGAATGATTACAAAAAGTCAGCAGGTCTGGCACATTAAACCAAGGCAGCTCACAACCTCACTCTAAAGCTGGACCTGAGCTGGCATGAATATGTGTGTGTGTTCCTATTTGTTCCTACTTACACCTCAGAAGAACACCACAGCAGTAGCCAGCGTAACAATTAGCTTAGATCTCAAATGAAATTACAATTTAAAAGTTAAAGGAAATAATGTGTCAATATGAGAGCAGCAGAAGCAAGACTGGCAAAGTGATATTCTGTGAGCAAAATAGGTACATATTGTAACCAATGAGGCGATTCGATTAAGCTGCCCCAGGTTGAACCGGGGTCAAGTGACCGGGCGACGCCGGTGAGGGAGTCGTGCACTGCTCAAATCGAACGCTAATTTGTGTTTTTTGGCTCCCAGAGCTGCTGAGGCATCACCCAAGTGGGTGCTACAGAGAGCTGAAGAGGAGGAGTCTTGTTTAATAACTTACTATTCTAATCATTTAAACCAGTCGTAAGTATGTTTGTATATGCCTATCAACTCACAACAGTAATTGACAGTCTCGTGTGGAATCTAATCCCAAAATCATTAAATACTTCATTCATGTCAAAGTAAAAATATTACCCACACTCTAGATGAAACTGCACTGAATATTTCAAAAGCCATGGTGGAGGAATAAGTTCATATCGAATGGCAGGTTGGATTTGCATCAGTCACCTATAAGAGACAGAGCTGGCAGTTCTACATGTAGACATGCTTGTCAATCATTTTGATCTGTCACCATGGAAACTACCACTTCTGATAACGTCACACAAACTAGTACACACTCTTTCTCCCTCTCTTTCTCTTTCTCTTTATCTCTCTCTCTCTCTCTCTCTCTCTCTCTCTCTCTCTCTCTGTCTCTCTACCTCCTCCTTCTCTCTCTTTCTGATTACTTCAGACAAACAGCACAGAGGTCCCGAGCAGCTAGCCACTGCGCTGAGACCATCAGGTTCCTACATTAACACAATGGGTAGTAGGGTCATGAGATACAGTCATTAGAAGAAACACACTGTATCAGGATTGCTTCAGTTGTCTAAACGTTGATATCACTGTCCAAGTAGACACATAACGCAAACTGAGATGAATTAGAAACTGGAATTGTTATGGAGCGTCACTTCAAAGGGATGCCTGTGTATTTGGAGCTACCCAAACGCACACAGACACATACGCTTCACGCACACTCACGCACACACACGCACACACACAAATGCACCGGCCCACTCCTCTCTCAGATATGAAGGGAGGCGGGATTATCACTAGTGTCTTTGTTTCTCCCCATCCCCGCCCCTCTCCTTATGATCGCTGATGTGGAGAAACTTCACAATCGCCCACTTCTTCCTTCCATCACAAAAAAAACGAGTACAATTGTTATTTGTTTCGCTCGTCTTTCCTGATGATGTTATTTTATTGTGCGGCTCAGAGTCAAACAAAGGCTTATTGAGGGGAGGCTTTATGAGTGCATTCTCTTGTACTATCTTTGAAGATGTCTGTTACAAATGCCAATGTCCACAACCACCCATAGAGGAGGAATGGTCTATGCTGTGTGCACTCCCAACAGAGAGTCAGTCTGGTGCGGAGCTTGACCCTAAACTACCCTTTGGGTCCACTTCTATATCCATCCATCCATACCATAACCTCATCATAATTCACTCAATAGTCTCTCTTATAGTAGAACTCAATAGTAACCTTAAAACAGCCTATTTCAAACATTATTATCTCTAGATTCTACGACGATTGCAGTCTACCACAGAGATTTGCATGTTTTGCACTGGAGAGGCTGATAGCGGTGAACCAATCCCTTCTTGCATCGTTCCTTTGGTGGTTAAACAGAATGTGTCTTGGTTTAGCTACTGATAACACACTGGGGCCGGTGTATTATCAGTGAGGGCCAATCTACTGTACGTGTCCGATGAGTACACAGCTTGGTATTGTTTCACACGAGTCCTGCTTAGCCTGTCTGTATGGGTCTGTAGTCAGGTCTCTTACTCAGCCCACTGTTGTTCTAACACAGTTCACTGATAGTCTGGTTAGAGCTCTGCTCTGGTGTAAACAGGGCTAGTGACTCACGCCCTTTGTGTCCAGCCAGATCAAGTGCGGCGGCAACTCAACCAGGAAGCCAGATGTGCCTTATATATTAATTTCAGTTCACTTTTCGTTTACCTTTTCAGAGTCGGTCAGGCATGCACAACACCACATGTTAAGCCTAACTCTCTCTCTCTCTCGTCCTTTTCCTCTTTTATACATTTACATGCATTTCTACTGTACTTTCTCAATGGCTCATTATGCACTTTCTAAAATCATTTTCCTACCATCTCTCTTTTGGCCTGTGTGTTTTCCCTTTCTCTCTGTAATAGGGTTTATATTTACAATTGACTCAGTTAAAGGCTCAGTTTATTTTCTTCTTTGACAGTCCTTCTAAACTCCCATTCACTTGCACTTTCTCCTTGGTGCTAATTCCATTTCCCCCAACTCCTTTGGTAGTCTATATTTATCTCCTGCTTGTGCTTGCCCCAATCTCCCTACACCGGCCCTGTGGTTTTGGGTCCAGAATGAGTGTTTGTGGTCAGGCTCACCTCAGTCAGCCATAGAACAGCAGGAGTCCAGTTTCCGCAACCCTGCGGTAGCAGCTAGTTAATCCTGTCATCACGTTTACACCGACACACATCCGCCGCCTGGGGTTAGCAGCCCTTAGTCATGGGAAAAGATGAATCATCTGATCGTTAGAATAATAAACGGTGTGTTAGAATTGTTAGAATCAACTCAAGCTCCCTCCACAAGCTCCAAATGGTTGAAAGCTCTGCAGCCTGACTCACCCACTCTAAGTCCTGGCAGCACATCACCCCTGCCCTCAGGGAACTCCATTGGCTCCCGGTCTCCCAGCGAATTGAATACAAGATCCTCTTTTTAACCAACTTGTCTCCCTTACCTCTCAGACCTTCTTCTCCCCTATCACTACATTCCACCACAGCAGGACACCTTGTCACCCCCAGGTCGTAGCTCCAGAGCCGATGTGACAGGGGCTTCTCCAGGGCTGCTCCAAGTCTCTGTAACGCCCTCCCTCCAGTCATCACCATCTTTCAGTCTAGCCGTACCGCCACCCCCACAAACACGTACAAGCAAAACAATAAACTATTAGGGGAAAAAAGGTGCTCACTTGAACCAAAAAAGATTCCTCAAACCCTTTTGTTTCCAGGTAAACTCCTTTTGGTTTCAGGTAGAACAGTGGGTTCTACATGGAACCCAAAAGAGCTCTATCTGTAACCAAAAGGGGTTCTTCAAAGGGTTCTCCTATAGGGACAGCCGCAGAACCCTTTTGGAGCCCTTTTTTCTAAGCGTGAACACTACAAAGACACTCCTCTCCACCATACTGTGCACCACCTAACACAAACCCTTACCCTACCCCTTACCCTAAACCGGGTTCGTATCCTAACCCTTACCCTACCCCTTACCCTAAACCGGGTTCGTATCCTAACCCCTACCCTACCCCTTACCCTAAACCGGGTTCGTATCCTAACCCTTACCCTACCCCTTACCCTAAACCGGGTTCGTATCCTAACCCTTACCCTACCCCTTACCCTAAACCGGGTTCGTATCCTAACCCTTACCCTACCCCTTACACTAAACCAGGTTTGTATCCTAACCCTTACCCTACCCCTTACCCTAAACCGGGTTCGTATCCTAACCCTTACCCTACCCCTTACCCTAAACCGGGTTTGTATCCTAACCCTTACCCTACCCCTTACCCTAAACCGGGTTCGTATTCAAACCCCAACCTTACCCTCCCCATACACTCTCTTTGTTCATGTTTTTTTTTTAGTCTGATGTTGTTTTGTTTGGATTCCTGTTTTATGTTTCATTTCTACAATTGTAAAGCGACTTTGGGTCCATGAAAAGCACTATATAAGTCCCATGTATTATTATTATTACATGTTACACATTTTTAATACTGGTATATCGTTTCACCAAACACATTTTACAGAACATGATTTTGTGGTTACATTGTTTCAAAATGAACATTCTGGTTCTGGTAGGCTGGAGACGAGGGCAACAAGAGAATGGCCATAACCTAGTCTCAACAAGTCAGACAATTGTTTCTGAAATACAACCTACAACTATGTGAAAGACTGGAAATTGAGACTAGTCATAACCCAGATGGTGTCTATTCTCTCCCTGAGCTCCACAGGTTCCAGGCTCAGGCTGCACCACACGGTGTCTTCCCCCAGTGAGAGAGAGAGGGGTTGGGTTGGGCAGGGCAGGAGCTCTGCTGCAGAGCCTGCAGGGTCCTGGATGTTCTAATGCAATATTCAAATGTTGCCTTGGTCTGATGCTGCAGTGCCCTGCTGGCTGTCGTAAACCTGTCTGCTCTCAAATCCGTCCATATTGACTCACACATCCTCAGCTCTGCTCGGGGCGTTGTGGAAAGAACTATGACACGTACAAATATGGAGATGTGTGTGGTGTGTACAAATACACACCGAGTGTACAAAATATTAGGAACACCTGCTCTTTCCCTGACTGACTGACCAGGTGAATCCAGGTGACAGCTATGATCCCTTATTGATGTCACCTGTTAATGTCACTTCAATAAGTGTAGATGAAGGGGAGGAGATAGGTTAAAGAAAGATTTTTAAGCCTTGAGACAATTGAGACATGGATTGTGTATGTGTGCCGTTCAAGACAATATATATAAGTGCCTTTGAACGGGGTATGGAAGTAGGTGCCAGGCGCAACCCGTTTGAGTGTGTAAAGAACTGCAGCCCTCTGGATTTTTCACAGTTTCCCATGTGTATCAAGAATGGTCCACCACCAAAAAGGACATCTAGCCAACTTGACACAACTGTGGGAAGCATTGGAGTCCACATGGGCCAGCATCCCTGTGGTACATTTTCAACACCTTGTAGAGTCCATGCCCCCGACAAATTGAGTCTGTTCTGATGGCGAAAGGGGGTACAACTCAAAATAAGGAAGGTGTTCCTAATGTTTTGTACACTCAGTGTATGTGTGTGTGTTCTTGAGATTGTGAGAGACTTTCTAATTGGTGATGTCAGAAGCTCATGTTTCCTGAAAACAATGTCCAGAGGAGTGGTGATATACAGCTCATATATGACCTGGGAGCAGGCAAGACTGAGGTAAGCTGTCTCCCCCTCATCCTTGGCCTAGAGGATGAAGTCATAACTCCAGCAGATGTTCCTCAGCGAGCCCATCATGACAACAAGGGGGTCAACAAGGCCCTCTAGTGGATATTAGTCAAATTCAACGTCTCAACATCAAGTTGGCTAGAAAACTTTCCGCATAGAGATCACTGAGAAATATTCCCTATGTTATACTTCAAATCCTTGGGGGCAGAAAGAATACACACCTATATATCCCAAGATTTAGAGTGAGAGTCCAATACTTTCAAGTGCCAACTTACATGGAATAGAATGTGAGGCATACAGGGCTACAATGGCTCTCAGCACTTCTTAGCCTACCTCCCGTTTTAAACTTCAAAGCCTAAGCTCCCTCCCTCATCTCTGTAGGGATACCAGATGTGGCCTTATAGCAGAATCGCTGAGCGAGCACACCTCTCACGGTACCGAGGAAAGAGTTATGGGTCACCCCCGTAGGCAGAGGTCTGCCTGAAGCATAAACTGAACAGAGGAACACACTGGGAACCGCTGCAGTTCTCAGACCAAATGTCCTTCCTAATATGGATGCCGTACAGGTCTGACGGACAAAACACAGCCTTGGTTCAGCAATCACAATGGATTTTATTCAAACGTGAGAAAAGTGCCACAAAAAGGCCTTGCAATATTTCATTTTCAGTTGGGCCAAACATCTGAAACTTGTTTGCACAGTTAAGATATACAGCACGCTTAAATGGTTTTCCTCAGCAAATTGAGTCCCCCACTGTTACGTCCTCGGTTTTTGAGATTTTGAGAATGAGCTGTAAATGTACACTAAGGGTAAAATGTTTTAGAACGCCTACTCATTCAAGGGTTTTTCTATATTTTTACTATGTTCTACATTGTAGAATAATAGTGAATACATCAAAATTATGAACTAACACATGTGGAATCATGTAGTAACCAAAAAAAGTGTTAAACAAATCAAAATACATTTTATATGCCACCCTTTCCACCCTTTCCCTTGATGACAGCTTTGCACACTCTTGGCATTCTCTCAACCAGCTTCATGAGGAATGCTTTTCCAACCGTCTTGAAGGAGTTCCCACATATGCTGAGCACTTGGCTGCTTTTCCTTCACTCTGCGGTCCGACTCATCCCAAACCACCTCAATTTGGTTGAGGTCAGGGGATTGTGGAGGCTAGGTCATCTGATGCAGCACTCCATCACTCTCCTTGGTAAAAGTGTCCTTACACAGCCTGGAGGTGTGTTGTGTCATTGTCCTGTTGAAAACAGATGACAGTCCCATTAAGCTCAAAACAGATGGCGTATCGCTGCAGAATGCTGCGGTAAATATGCTGGTTAAGTGTGCCTTGAAATCGAAATAAATCACAGACAAAATCACCAACAAAGCACACCCACACCATAACAGCTTCTCCTCCATGCTTTACGGTGGGAATATACACATGCGGAGATCATCCGTTCACCAACACCGCATCTCACAAAGACACGGCAGTTGGAACCAAACATCTCCAATTTGGACTCCAGACCAAAGGACAACTTTCCACAGGTCTAATGTTCATTGCTCCTGTTTCTTGGCCCAAGCAAGTCTCTTCTTATTATTGGTGTCCTTTAGTAGTGGTTTCTTTGCAGCAATTCGACCATGTAGGCCTGATTCACACAGTCTCCTCTGAAAAGTAGATGTTGAGATGTGTCTGTTACTTGAACTCTGTGAAGCATTTATTTGGGCTGCAATTTCTGAGGCTGGTAACTCTAATGAACTTATCCTCTGCAGCAGAGGTAACTCTGGGTCTTCCATTCCTGTGGCGGTCCTCATGAGAGCCAGATTCATCATAGCGCTTGATTGTTTTTGTGACTGCACTTGAAGAAACGTTCAAAGTTCTTGAAATGTTCTGCATTGACTGACCTTCATGTCTTGAAGTAGTGATGAACTATCGTCTCTCTTTGCTTATTTGAGCTGTTCTTGCCATAATATGGACTTGGTCTTTTACCTAATAGGGCTATCTTCTGTATACCAACCCTACCTTGTCACCACACAACTGATTGGCTCAAATGCATTAAGAAGGAAAGAAATTCCACAAATTAACTGTTAAGAAGGAACACCTGTTAATTGAAATGCATTCCAGGTGGCCAATAGTTTCCAATGCTGTCATCAAGGCAAAGGGTGGCTATTTGAAGAATCTCAAATATAAAATGTATTTTGATTTGTTTAACACTTTTTTTGGTTACTACATGATTCTATATGTGTTATTTCATAGTTTTGATGTCTTCACTATTATTCTACAATGTAGAACATAGTAAAAGTAAAGAAAAACCCTTGAATGAGTAGGTGTTCTAAAACTTTTGTCCTGCAGTGTATACTTCACTTGTTCTCTTGCAAGTGACAGATATGATGATAATTTAATATTACTACACACAATATAACAATATAAATATAACTTAACTAGGAAGCTTTCAGTTCTTGAGTTTTCCTTGAGTTCATGCAGAGACGTGAAGAGATGTAAACAGTAGTAAAACGACAGTTCTGAAGTCACAGATGAGAAGTGTAGCCTGCTTGGGCATGTACTGCCATCTTCAGGTAGAAATATGCAAGTGCACATATTCACATTGACATTTGTTGGATTTAGGGAGGCAGTGTTAACAAACCAGTAACAACCATTGGCATTTGAACTGTATTGGATTAGAAAATGCCCTTTTTGGGCCTTGAGAATTTGAGAATTCACACCACAGTACTTCTTGTTCAATTGTGTGCATGATGTGTGGTCATTAATTTTTTTTTGTGTATGTGTATATGTGTGCGTGTCTGTGTGTGTGTGAGAGAGAGAGAGAATAGATGTGTATGAGATTAGAAATGGGGTGTTGAATCGAGTCTCTAACAGCTGTATTACATGCTGCAGTGGAGAGCAGAGCCAGTGGGCGTGTGACACACCTCTCATTTTGCAAACAAATTAATGCCAGAATGCATCAGAATCTGGCTCATTCAGTTAGGGGCTTACGCAAATGTCATTGTCTTTCTATCTGTTGCCATTGTCTAGCATAACCTGCATTTCCAGTTAACCAGTCAGTGCAGTGCATTATTGAGATAGCTCTTGATATGAAGAACAAGGAGATAATAATTGACATTCATTGGTTTCAGTGAAAGAAAAAAGGTGGGCATAACAACATACAGACATTTCTCCAAGCTGTCCCAATTTGTGCTTTATTGATAGACAATGATCAGTCCACATACACCTTAGTGCTAATACTAACCTAACATATTACTATGCAACTCTAATACAGTAGCTTAGCTGCTGGCCCTGAGCCAACATTTTTTAATTTTTTATTTAACCTTTATTTAACTAGGCAAGTCAGTTAAGAACAAATTCTTATTTACAATGATGGCCTAGGAACAGTGGATGAACTGTCTTTTTCAGGAGCAGAACGACAGATTTTTACCTTGTCAGCTCAGGGATTCGATCAAGCAAACTTTCAGTTACTGGCCCAACGCTCTAACCGCTAGGCTAACTGCTCTAACCGCTAGGCTACCTGCTCTAACCACTAGGCTACCTGCTCTAACCGCTAGGCTACCTGCTCTAACCGCTAGGCTTCCTGCTCTAACCGCTAGACTACCTGCTCTAACCGCTAGGCTACCTGCTCTAACCGCTAGGCTACCTGCTCTAACCGCTAGGCTACCTGCTCTAACCGCTAGGCTAACTGCTCTAACCGCTAGGCTACCTGCTCTAACCGCTAGGCTAACTGCTCTAACCACTAGGCTACCTGCTCTAACCGCTAGGCTACCTGCCACCCCAACATATAATAAGCCCTACTGTATATGTATACTGAACAAAAATATAAACGCAACATGCAACAATTTCAACGATTTTACTGAGTTTCAGTTCATATAAGGAAATCAGTCAATTGAAATAAATAAATTAGGCCCTAATCTAAGGATTTCACATGACTGGGCAGGGGTGCAACCATGGGTGGGCCTGGGAGGGCATAGGTCCACTCACTTGGGAGCCAGTTCCACTAACTGGGGGAATAGGCCCAGCCAATCAGAATGACTTTTTCACCCCAAAGGGCTTTATTACAAACATAAATACTCTTCAGTTTCATCAGCTGTCCGGGTGGCTGGTCTCAGACGATCCCGCAGGTGAAGAAGCCAGATGTGGAGGTCCTTGGCTGCCGTGGTTACATGTGGTTTGCGGTTGTGAGGCCGGTTGGATGTACTGCCAAATTCTCTAAAATAACATTGGAGGCGGCTTATGTTAGAGGATTAGAGATTCTCTGACAACAGCTCTGTTGGACATTCCTGTAGTCAGCATGCCAATTGTACACTTCCTCAAAAGTTGAGACATCTGCGGCATTGTGTTGTGGCAAAACTGTACATTTTAGAGTGCCGTTCATTGTGCCCAGCACCTCAGCACCTGAGTAATGATCAATCAATCAAATGTATTTATAAAGCCCTTTTTACATCAGCCAATGTCACAAGTGCTATACAGAAACTCAGCCTAAAACCCCAAACAGCAAGCAATGCAGACGTAGAAGCACAGTGGCTAGGAAAAACTCCCTAGAAAGGCCGGAACTTAGGAAGAAACCTAGAGAGGAACCAGGCTCTTCTGGCTGTGCCAGGTGGAGATTATAACAGTACATGGTCACGATGTTCAAATATTCATAGATGACCAGCAGGGTCAAATAATAAAAATCACAGTGTTTGTAGAGGGTACAACAGGTCAGCACCTCAGGAGTAAATGTCAGATGGCTTTTTATAGCTGATCATTCAGAGATCCAGACAGCAGGTGCGGTAGAGAGAGTCGAAAAACAGCAGGTCTGGGACAAGGTAGCACGTCCAGTGAACAGGTCAGAGTTCCATAGCCGCAGGCAGAACAGTTGAAACTGGAGCAGCAGCACGACCAGGTGGACTGGGGACAGCATGGAATCATCAGGCCAAGTAGTCCCGAGGCATGGTCCTAGGGCTCAGGTCCTCTGAGAGAAGAGAGAAAGAGAGAGAGAATTAGAGGGAGCATACTTAAATTCTCACAGGACACTGGATAAGACAGGATACATACTCCAGATATAACAGACTGACCCTAGCCCCGACACATAAACTATTGCAGCATAAATACTGGAGGCTGAGACAGGAGGGATCGGGAGACACTGTGGCCCTGTCCGACGATACCCCCGGACAGGGCCAACCAGGCAGGATATAACCCCACCCACTTTGCCAAAGCACAGCCCCCACACCACTAGAAGGATAGCTTCAACCACCAACTTACTACCCTGAGACAAAGCCGAGTATAGCCCAGAAAGATCTCCATCACGGCACGAACACGAGGGGGGTGCCAAACCTGGACAGGAAGATCACGTCAGTGACTCAACCCACTCAAGTGAGTTGAGTGGGTTGAGGGATGGCATGGAAGAGCACCAATAAGCCAGTGACTCAGCCCCAATAATAGGGGTTAGAGGCAGAGAATCCCGGTGGAGAGAGGGGAACCGGCCAGGCAGAGACAGCAAGGGCGGTTCGTCGCTCCAGTGCCTTTCCATTCACCTTCACACCCCTGGGCCAGACTACACTCAATCAAAGGACCTACTGAAGAGATGAGTTTTCAATAAAGACTTAAAAGTTGAGACCGAGTCCACGTCTCTCACATGGATAGGCAGACCATTCCATAATAATAAAGCTCTATAGGAGAAAGTCCTGCTTTCAGCTGTTTGCTTAGAAATTCTAGGGACAGTAAGGAGGCCTGCGTCTTGTAACCGTAGCGTACGTGTAGGTATGTACGGCAGGACCAAATCGGAGAGACAGGTAGAAGCAAGCCCATGTAATGCTTTGTAGGTTAGCAGTAAAACCTTGAAATCAGCCCTTGCCTTATCAGGAAGCCAGTGTAGAGAGGCTAGCACTGGAGTAATATGATCACATTTTTTTGGTTCTAGTCAAGATTCTAGCAGCCGTGTTTAGCACTAACTGAAGTTTATTTAGTGCTTTATCCGGGTAGCCGGAAAGTAGACCATTGCAGTAGTCTAATCTAGAAGTGACAAAAGCATGGATTAACTTTCCGCATAATTTTTGGACAGAAAGTTTCAGATTTTTGCAATGTTACGTAGATGGAAAAAGATGTCCTTGAAATAGTCTTGATATGTTCGTCAAAAGATAGATCAGGGTCCAGAGTAATGCTGAGGTCCTTCACAGTTTTATTTGAGACAACTGTACAACCACCAAGATTAATTGTCAGATCCAACAGAAGATCACTTTGTTTCTTGGGACCAGAACTAGCATCTATATTTTGTCCGAGTTTAAAAGTAAAACATTTGCCACCATCCACTTCCTTATGTCTGAAATACAGGCTTCCAGGGAGGGCAATTTTGAGGCTTCACCATGTTTCATCGAAATGTACAGCTGTGTGTTGTCCGCATACAGTAGCAGTGAAAGTTAACATTATGTTCCCGAATGATATCACCAAGAGGTAAAATATATAGTGAAAACAATAGTGGTCCTAAAATGGAACCTTGAGAAACACCGAAACTTACAGTTGATTTGTCAGAGGACAAACCATCCACAGAGACAAACTGATATCTTTCTGACAGATAAGATCTAAACCAGGCCAGAACTTGTCCGTGTAGATCAATTTGGGTTTCCAATCTCTCCAAAAGAATGTGGTGATCGACGGTTTCAAAAGCAGCACTAAGGTCTGGGAGCACGAGGACAGATGCAGAGCCTTGGTCTCATGCCATTAAAATGTCATTTACCACCTTCACGAGTGCAGTCTCAGTGCTAAGATGGGGTCTAAAACCAGACTGAAGCGTTTCATATACATTGTTTGTCTTCATGAAGGCAGTGAGTTGCTGTGCAACAGCTTTATCAAAACATTTTGAGAGGAATGGGAGATTCGATATAGGCCAATAGTTTTTCATATTTTCTGGGTCAAGGTTTGGCTTTTTCAAGAGAGGCTTTATTACTGCCAATTTTAGTGAGTTTGGTACACATCCGGTGGATAGAGAGCCATTTTTATATTCAACGTAGGAGGGCCAAGCACAGGAAGCAGCTCTTTCAGTAGTTTAGTTGGAATAGGATCCAGTATGAAGCTTGAAGGTTTAAAGGCCATTACTATTTTCATGAATGTGTCAAGAGATATAGGATAAAAAAAACTTGAATGTCTCCCTTGATCCTAGGTCCTGGCAGAGTTGTGCAGACTCAGGACAACTGAGCTTTGGCGAAATATGCAAATTTAAAGAGGAGTCCATAATTTGCTTTCTAACAATCATGATCTTTTCGTCAAAGAACAAGAATTTATCACTGCTGAAGTGAAAACCATCCTCTCTTGGGGAATGCTTCTTTTTAGTTAGCTTTACGACAGTATTAAAAATCCATTTTGGATTGTTTTTATTCTCCTCAATTAAGTTGGAAAAATAGAATGATCGAGCAGCAGTGAGGGCTCTTCGATACTGCACGGTACTGTCTTTCCAAGTTAGTCAGAAGACTTCATGCTGTTTAATCAGCTTCTTGATATGCCACACCTATCAGGTGGATGGGTTATCTTGCAAAGGAGAAATGCTCACTAACAGGGATTTAACCAAATTTGTGCACAAAATTTGAGTGAAATAAGCTTTTTGTGCATATGGAAAATGTCTGGGATATTTTATTTAATCTCATGAAAATATGGGACCAACACTTTACATGTTGTGTTTATATGTCTGTTCAGTATACATTAACTATGCTCTGTGGTCATGGTAAAAATACCAGGAGGTGTCTCTTACTCTCTGAGAACAATCCCTGTGAACCTTAATGGGAAATGATATGACTTGGTATTAATGGTTATATAGCTGAACAGATATAATAGGTTCATGAGGAAATGTATTCTACATTGAAAGAACAACTCTGACTCTTAAGAGACAATTCGAACCTCCAAAATGTTCCCTTAGTGAGGCATTGAGGTCAATGGGAGACTAAGTGAAAATGCAACTGAAACGGAACTTGGGATACATTACTCTGAAACGCACTGAAGTGTAGACTGTTGTTTGAGCGTCTCGACAAACCAACATTGTTATCTCCACAGTCTATTTTCGTTTCATGCTGTCACAATATTATGGTGACTGACATTCTTTTAGACATGTTGTCAGGGCTTGTCAGTGAGCACAGTGCTTACATCAGGAGACAATGACAACGTGGCATGACATGACAGCATTTGTTTTTCAAATTGAACACTGAGGGGGTCATGATTACTAGGCTGCATGTTGTGGATAGGATGAGACGGTACCAGTCTGCTAGCCTGGTTAAACCAATTTGAATGGCACGCTCACCATTGTTTAACTTGAGCACAGCGTTCAGTCCGGTTTTACCAGGCTAGCGGTTTGCCAGGGATCTTGTGGCTTGCCTCTAATGAAAAGGTCTGTTGACGTAGCCCAGTCAAATTCACATTTGTGCTTAGACGGTAGATGGTATCTAAGCATGATCTCACAACGGCCCGGCCAAGTGGGGTAAATAAAGCAGGCAACACAATGAATACAGTATTGTTGTTATTATTTCATTAGGCTTTACAAAACAGTGCACTGTCTACTCAAGGTTACGATTATTATAATTTTTTAGTTGCTGACCTGTTTTCAATGACGTAGGCTTAGGGCATAGGCTATTTGTATGAGTACAGTGTGCATTTATTTGTTTGTGTCGAAGTGTGTGAGCTGTTCATTTTTTTCATGAGTGTGTGAGCATGGTCCTACAGTGCTGTTTAGAATGAGTGTTTTCCATATCGACGCCACATACACCGTGGGGGGTATAGAAACAGTGGCTTTGGTAGCTACAAAAAAAAAATTGTCTGAACATAGAGATAGATAGAGGACTCTAGTGCCAAAAGCCTGTTTTAGCATGGGTAGTGCTGCAGGTTGACATAAAGTGTAGTCAGCTTTGTTCCAAGGGCAGAAAGAATCAGATTGTTTTAGTGCAAAACAAATCCGATTGGTTTTTAAAAGGTCAATGGGCGGAGTTTAACAAATGCACAACTTTTAAAAACATGGTGGAGGTTTGAACTGAAAATCTTGTAAATAAAACTTTGAGTTAAAAGTTGTAACATTTTGAAATCATTATAATGTTACAGTAGTCAGACAAATTTGACAGTATCTCTAAGATACAATTTGTCTCCGGTAGCAAGCTAGCAGCAACATGCTAAGCTAAACAGAGAAAGCTAGCTAAACATTTAGCAACCTCTTAACTACTCATGTTGAATTAATAGAGCTACCTAGTGTCGTGTCTTTGGCATCAATAAAAGTGAAGACTGCTATTTTATCAAATCAATTCTCTGTAATTATTATTATGTGATTAAACTAATCATGTAAATGTAATTAACTAAGAAGTCGGGGCATCAATGAAAATGTTCAGATTACAAAGTTATAATTTTCCTAATATAACTCTTCAGATATTTGAATATCTGATCAATTAATCTTCTTATTAATGAATTATTATTTACCTCACGTCAGTCTCATTCCAAACTTCGTAAATTGTTGGTTATCTACATGAATATTTAGTTGAATAAGCCCCCCACACCCCACGCCAATTTCACCCAAACAACGAGTATATAGTATCAGTTCTCTGTGTCTGACAAGTAGTATGGAGCTGCATCTCTGAGTATTGTTTCTTCATCCTATGCAATGTATTCCCAGTGAATCTGGTGGTTTTTTTTCCCATTCAGAGAAATTAGTCATTAAAGTTGGAAGGTTTATGTCCCATCATACGTCCTGATATTACCAGGCTCTGACCCATATGTAGAAACCAATCAAATTGTTCTGCCCCCTAAACCAAATCAGATTATTTCTTCCCTTAGAACAAAGCTGACTTCTCCACTTTATATCAATCTGCGGTAGCGCCATTCACCATTTTGAAGTAGTCAACTGGGTGGGTTTTCCTATGGGTTAAGGAAGGATCACACAATTCCATCTAGGTCACCAGGAGGAATCAGCCAATGAATTATACTTGTGAGCAGTTAATCGCCAACCTGGGATTTATACCGGTTCAAACAACACACTCCGGGTGGCAGTACGCACCCTTTCAGTTTGTTTGCTAGCTCATAGAAGTAGTAGAAGAAAATTGACTACTTCAAAATGAAGATGGCCTCAATAGCGCTGCCCTTCTCTCACAGATGCCATAATGGGTCAGATACAATGATATGATGTCTATCTAAGTCTATGGGTCTGAATCATATGGTCTGTCCCACCTGTTTTTCTTCCATTGAAACATGCTAGAAATCACACCCAGTCCCCATCTGCAGGTTGAAATGCTGCCTGGGTGTAATTGGCTTGTTTTGTTCCACATGATGTGGTTGGAGGAGAAGACATGGTGACCTGTTAACTCCATGAAGAGACAGGCAAAAAATATACTCTTTAAAGCTATCATGTGACCCCAAAAAGGCTTCATGCTATACTGTCTTTGGTTTTGGTAACCTGAAAATGGAAGGGAATGCGTTCTTTTAGTGAAGTTCTTTGCAATTTTGGAGTCATTTGGTTTCTAAAAGAATCATGTGATGTTTGTGACAAAATTTAGTTTATTGAGTTAGGGTTGTAAAACAAGGCTCAAAGGTACAAAAATTCATCCAAAAAGACATCAAACAATCATATTTGTCTTGGGGTTATCTTGGTTCCAATGCAAATTAGATTTCAGAATTGAGCCCTGAGGCCTTTGGGTTAATGTGCCCTTTGAAACACACAATGTACATATGTGCACAAACCAAGCTGAAGAAATACACAAGACAAACCAAACATGTGTTTAACTTAAGCGTCCTTGGTAATTTGGTTCATATCCACGTACCAAAACGACATGTCTCTTTTTATTTCCTCAAAGTGTTTGATGTAGTTTGGAGTCATGTTGTAGCAATTTGAGTCCTTGAAGCAAACACTGGCACCATGACCTTAGCCACAATAGAGAGGAGAGAATAAATGTACACATTTATGTGTACAAATATAGACCAGACTTTCCAAAATGTTGGCTTCGCTCTCCATGATTGAAATGAGGGCAAACGTAATGAACTTTCCAAACTATGCAAATGAGAGCATCATGCCATGACTAAAGAGCCTTGCATAAGGGTCGTTCCATTTGATTTCAATCA
The DNA here is from genome assembly GCF_018296145.1 of Oncorhynchus tshawytscha. Classification (NCBI taxonomy): domain Eukaryota; kingdom Metazoa; phylum Chordata; class Actinopteri; order Salmoniformes; family Salmonidae; genus Oncorhynchus; species Oncorhynchus tshawytscha. Next base: position 22,710,155 of record NC_056431.1, read on the forward strand.
CTTTTTGACTGCACCCCTTTTGATTTGAACGAAACCTTCCATACATATTTGCCCATGGCGAAGTGGTCAGAAAGCAACTTTTTGGACCTGAATGCTAAAACATTTAGGAGATGGAGATGCTCAAAGTTGACCCATTGTACATACCCCACCCTACCATGAGACATCAATGTCTTCATCTCTGGAGTGTAATATCAAGCTTACAAACAGGATTGTCAAACTATTTTATCATTTATTTCTTTATATTTAACGTAAATGATCTAAAAACACTTCAACTACGAAAAAAAAATTCTCGCACATGTTGTATTTTAGACGCTATTTTACATAATCTGAGGTTTTTGTGTTGTGCCCGCCATTGGTTGAGACACAGCTTACTCTTGAATACAGGGTGGGTGTCATTTCAATCATAGAAATACAATTAATAGAATGGAGATATCCCTTCAGACCAAAGCAACTTAGCTGGTACACCATTGACATTTAAATAAAATGTTTAACTCCCAATTAATACCCCAAAGATGGCCGCCGGTCCACCCACTGACGAATTTTGACTTATTCATATTCAAGTCAACAACACTCTCTGATGTGTGGACCTCCAACCATCTTTGCGCTACCATTTGAAAGTTGCATTTTCAAATGTATTCCCATTTTAATAAATGTATAAGCCAAACATGACACCCTGTATTCAAGAGCATGCTGTGTCTAGATAATTGACATTTAAGGATAAAAAAATTGAAAGAAAATAGATTTAAAAATAAATAAATAATCAAATAGTACAACCCTGTTTGTAAACTTTGAAATATACAGTTATATCAAACTCAATCATGTATCTTTTCCAGAGATGAAGACATGGATGTCTCATGGTAGGATGGGGTATGCAAAATGGGTCAACTATGAGGACCTCTATCTCCTAAATGTTTTGGCATTCAGGTCCAAAAAGTGACTTTCTGAACACTTCTACCATTGGAAAATATGTATAGAACGTTTTGTTCAAATCAAAAGGGGTGCAGTCGAAAAGTGATTGAAATCGAATGGAACGACCCATAAAAGTAAGCTGGGCCATTTATGCAACTGTTCATATACAGACAAATGGATTTTGGATGGTGGAAATCACTTTCAATTAACTTTCTCCTGTCCTGAAAATGTGTGCATTACCTGACTTTAATCGTACTCTTTATCTCAAGCAAATTAGAAAAATCTATTGTGCAACATCACTTGAAGAAGTATTTTAAAAATAGGCACAGCAAACCTCTGTGTGTGTGTGTGTGTGTGTGTGTGTGTGTGTCTCACTATCGTGCTGCACTTCAATATTTTATGGAATTGCAGGAACAGAGTGCAAGGGTGCATGCAGGGACACTTCCCCATGCCAATGTGTGTGCCTAAGCCCCAGAGGCATGAAGTGCAGAAACACGGGCATGTGATTGGTATTCATCATAACTTATAAATGCAGCTATTGTGGTAGACTGCATACAGGTGTTGGCAGGTCAGACAGAGGCTACACTAACTAATCCCCTTGGATTAATTACAACTTTTACAGTACAATATACAATACTGTAAATGAATAAGAATGTTCACAATGATCACTGTGTGCTTCAAAGTGCTTCATATAAAAAGCACTTGTTCAACTACCTTCACCTCCTTTAAATACTTTATGACACCCAAAATGATCATCATCAGCAGCATCCGATCTACTCATCCTCATGTGTCTTATTACACTAATTGTTGTGAGCAGTTCATATTTTGTTTTTTAGGTGCAAAGAGCTCTCAATGACCATACCATTTCCCACCACAGTAATTACAAGCCAGACACCTTCAGTGGTATGGTACAACTGTATTTGGCAAGCTGTGGGGGTTAAAGTGCCACAGGGAGACACTAAACACAATGACAGACTACACTAAAAGTCAAAGTAAACCAACAAAAATAGGTTGTGTACAGTACGCTATTCGTGACATAGTGTCACCACCCAAGGCATAGCCCTATTGTAATTACGAAATGGATGACAAAATGTTTTGGGGTACTCGCAAGAAAACACACCCATTTCCATATAACACCCATTTGATATTGAAGGGATGGTGAAATGTGTTTGGCTGGACTCGCACAAAAACACACACCATTTCCATAACAAAATGTTGATATTGAATTGAAAATCATTTTAAAAAAAAATAAAGATTGCAGTTGGATATCTTTTCAACAAATGTATTTACTAGATATTCTCATTTTAGAGGTACAATTTGAGTTAGCCTACACTGAAGACTTAAATAACATGGAGTTTATGGTGCAATCAGCTCCAACAGATGCCAGATACTAGGATAGCCATGGCTTTGTTCTGCCCTGCAATCCAGGCAGATCAGCCATAGCAGTTCACGCCCTCGAAGCCTCCTGTGACAGAATGTGATGGGCGCGACTACCCACTGGGCCTAGTCAGATTTATGAACAGGAAATGTATGGTTTTCCATACGTGAATATAAGATATAAGGTATCAAATACCTCCTCTCCAATAGATGTCACTGTGGTCGAAATTAAAAAAGGGCTCCCTCCCCATTCTCCTCCCTCCGCGAAGGGGTGTGCGTTTTGAAGGTTGTATTTATCTCGCTAACATCACATTACAAGGAGTACACTTGCGGAGGGATAGCATTCGAAGCCACTGTTGGAGCTAGAAAACGGTGTGATGGATGGAGCCACAGCTCCTCATACTGACTGAGTTCAAGTAAGGTCTTGTCGGGACAGGGTACGGCGAATACACGGATGCGAAAGCATGGAACGCAGTTCAAATATCTATGATCCCCCCCACACAATTGCAACGTGACAGTTCTAAACGTTTCATTCAAGGTCAACATTGGACTTCGGTCAGCTGTAACCGCGGACATTATCGATGATATTTATCTTCTGGTGGTACAGAAATTGTATGAGCAGCACTTTTTTTTTTTTACCGGTCTGCGGTGAGCAATGACATCTTTCGCGGAAGAGATTTAACCTACGCTGTCAGTATCTGAAGCAATATTTCGGACCAAGTTTTCAATTCAAAGTTGTGATATTTAGGAGAGGGTGTGTAACTTGCTAACTAACACAGCGCCGTAGCCGTGTCTTGAGCTCTCGGTTGCCTGGACGGATAGCTAGCTCAGGGACCTTCGACGTTTCCTGCTTTCGCGAACGTTGTTAGCCAGCTTGCTACAGTACCTGGAACTGCCGCATCCATCTCACTAAAGTTGCCTAGCTAGCCAGCCAGTTGTCGAACATGGATATCTTGTCGGTCCTTTGGAAAACCAGTTGCTAGTGAGGAAAGTGTGTTCATTACACGCTAACTACAAGATTTCCAGCTCACCCCCTAAATTATTTTAAGTTATAAAAACGAATTGCAACATGTCTGTTCGCGTAGCTTTACACTCACCCACTGGCTCCAGAAGTTTTCTGGAGCGGGGACTCCTACTTCTGGTGATGTTGATCTTTCTGGAGGGTACCGTACTGACGCTTGGAGCTGCCAGCTCACCGGACATCAGCGCTCAGGACAACACTGGAGGAGGACACGACCGCCGCGACGACCACCGAGGGATAGCAGGCAGCCACGAACATACTAACTACACGTACACAAAAAAGGCCTTCCCCGTTCTGTCTCTAGATTACCATCACATACAGGTGCCTTTCGAGATCTCGTTGTGGGTGTTGCTGGCCTCATTAATGAAATTGGGTGAGTTGCACTGTTAGGCTGGTTTATTTGCTTTGTGGTTCAGCTTGAGTTTTATTCTCGTAGCCTATACAGAGGAAAAAGTAAAGCACCCATGTTTCTCTTACCAGTTCCGTGAGGTGAGCAGGCAATCTAGGTGTTTGAAGAATGCAATTGGTTACCATTTAATTTCAGCATTATCAAGAGAAATGTCTTTCCTGATACTCTTGAGTATATACCCTTTGAACCCAAATCAAATGTTAAAGTTTAAATAATATATGGTTTGTTCCCTAGCAGGGGATTATGCCATGTGAGATGGGAAAATACTACATATTGAAGTCAATAAGTGATTATGGAGGGGTAGTCCATAATGTGACATTCCCTTGTACTCTGCATAAAGATGTCACAGATATACTCATTGTTAGTCTTAGGTGACTCTTGTACTGGTTGGACTTGTTTTCCTGTATTCTGCATAGTAAGTGATCTTCCTGGGAATGATGATCATACGCTTAGCTCATGTTTTGAAGTGGGAAGGCGCAATCAGTGCTCCTTGACACAATGTGATGTGTGACTAAGCACATTTTTGTTGCAGTTTTGTGCATAGGCTAGACTGAAATCATTGCAAGTTCTCATCAAGGGGACATCTTTGACCACTGTTCCTGTTAAAAAGCTGTTTTTGTTGACACAGGATGTTTGGCAATGGGAAACACACACTCACGTGTAGTCTAACTTCTATCCTCTTCCCTTTTCCTTGTCACTGGTTGTGGTCCCCTCTCCACTCCCTGTCTTTCTCCTTACTGCAATCATTTCATCTCGCACTGCTACTTCTCACCTCCTTTACTTGTTTGTTTCTCTTCATGCAGTGCTCGTCCCATCTCCCATCTCCCACTCCCTTATTCTCATCTCCCACTCCCTCATTCTCATCTCCCACTCCCTCATTCTCATCTCCCACTCCCTCATTCTCATCTCCCACTCCCTCCCTCTCTCTGTTTCTCCTCTTCCTGTATGTGGTGTGCTCTCATGCCCCTGCAGTGTTCCCTGCTGCGTCCCCTGCTGCCATTTGCTAAGATCCAGCAGCATGCCATTTTCTCCGCAACATAATATTAAGCCTGTGTCAATATAGCCTTGGGATAAATATGGGTGAGTGCCAGCCTGTGGCCAGGCCAGAGAGGGACTGTCCCACTTACCCAGGGTGGGAGGCCCACTGTCCTGGGGGAAGATTGGGAGAGCGCCCAGCTGGGTGCAGTGGTTTGGAGGGAGGAAGGGAGTGAGGATGAGGCAAGGTGACTGTCTAGATGGAGAAAGAAGATGGAGAGGAACAGGGAGGAAATTGTAGAGGTGAGCGACAGAAAGACAGGGAAATGGGTAGAAAGGAGAATGCAGGATAGCAGGGAAAGGAGGAGAGAGGCAGGTGGGAAAGATTGAGTGAGCGTGAGCGAAACAAACAGGAACAGCAGTGGTGACCTTCGCCTTCTGATTATGCTGAAACCCCTGTGTTTATAATCTGCTGTGGCAGCTGCAATGCTCAGCCCCAGGTTCCTGCCCGTGTCCTGCTCAGAGATCGCATTCTCTCTCTTTTTTTTTTAAGCCTAAAGCTGCATCCATTGTCTATTTAAATGTTCTTTTGCTGCCCTGTCAGACTGGCTTTGCTTGCTCTGGTCTTTTTCTCCAAGACTAGACTTCCTTCATTTGATAAGAAGAACCTACAATCAATATCCCTTATTCCCCTAAGCAATAGCTCTTCATATGTGTCAATATAGCCTTGGGATACATATGATTTATTGTAGCAGAGAGTGTGGTGATAGAGATCCTCAGATTATTAAACGTTCTAGCAAGTGTGCCAGCACTGATATAGGTCTGAGGAGTACAGGCCATATTGACTGATAACAATGTATTGGCCTAGCTACACTTAACATTCAAGTCCTCAATACAAGTATTGTTCATGTGAGTTGTGGCCCACATTCAGGACGAGCCTATGGTTTTACCTCAACAATCTGTACTGTACATTGGAAGACATGTATTGGACTTGGCCTAGATATTTGTCTCTCGTAAATGCTGTCAAATCTAATTTTGTCTGTCACATGCTCCGAATACAACCGGTTTGTACCTTTTTTATAGTGAAATACTTACTTACCAGCCCTTAACCAACAATGCCATTTTCAGAAAAAAGACACACAAAAAAGAAAACAAATTAAAGTAATAATTAAGAGCAGCAGTAAAATAACAATAGCGAGGTTATTTACAGAGGGTACTGGTACAGAGTCGATGTGCAGGAGCACCGGTTAGCACCAGTTAATATCCAACCATTAACAGAGGGAATGTGTGTTAACAAGCTACTAACACACTGCTATAAATTACCCTGTTCCGCATTTTAATGTGTAACGCATCAAAGCACAAGTAGTTTGGCGTTCAGTTCAACTAGTAGATGATTTATATGCTAGGTAGAACCCGGCGTCTCCGAAGGGTCATGGCGGTAGTATTATACAACACTAATAAATATAGGCTGTAGGGTTGATATGATAAGGCCTATATCTGAAGAGTTAGGCTGCAGACTGGACTACATTGGTAGGCCTACATGGCTTTGCAGCTCGGTTAGGTCTACTCCGACAGTATGTTTAGGCAACAGGTGACCAGGTAGGTACAATAACCTCTGATATATGCCTGGCGACTCAAGTTTGTCACACCTCCATTTGTAATGCAAACATGGCAGCTCAAACTGTCCTGTTCTGTTCTGCTGAGAGCCCGAGTCCTACTCACCCACCTTCTGGGCCGTTGGTCTAATCTGTGGTCAATATTTGTCTGGGGTAAACCAACTGCCACCTGGAACAGAGGTGCTTTGAATGGAAATGGAAGAAAAATAGATGGAGAGCGTCTGTGCTAAGTTCTTTTCCGCTCGGCTCACTCTTGCAATACTCACAATGCATAAGATTGCATAGTTGGCCCTTCAATGCACCTTTTCACTCAATATATCCATTCACGTCACACAATGACATGCTGATGCTACTGTGTAAATACATTTTCATAGACAATTGTTCTGCAATAAATAAAGCCAAGGACACTGTTGATAGACAATTAATTTGGGAAAATAATTGGCCCTAGTCAACTATTCAATTGATTGACGGCAACCATGCTCACCTTGAATGACCCAATATACAAGCCAAAAATATCTCTCCTTCCCCATCTAATGCAAGTCACGGCACAGAGTTGTTTTCTATTTGAGTTTTGTCCTGTTATACATTGTTCAGCTTTTACTGTGGCTCTTCACCGACTGTCAATCAGAGGGAAAACCTGCAGCAAGAGTCACAGAGGAATGTTTCAGGCTCTATTCAGTATTGATACACAGGTGATACTAAGGTCACATTGAGGGCACGTACATAGAGTGAGAGTTTCCCAAGGCTATTATTGAAAGTCCACAACGATGCTTAAACGACATCAGGAGACCACTTTCAAGGTCTTTCAAAAAATCTGTCTAATCTCTGCCTTCAGAAAGTATTCATACCCCTTGACTTATTCCACATTTTGTTACAGCCTGAATTCGAAATGTATTAAATACAATGCCCCATAATGGCAAAGTGAAAACCATGTTTTTTGAAATCTGCAAATTTAATGAAAATGTAATGTCCTTTTCATAAGTATTCACACCCCTGAGTCAATACACGTTAGAATCTGCTTTGGCAGCAATTACAGCTTTGAGTCTTTCTAGGTAAGTCTCTAATAAGAGCTTTGCACACCTGGATTGTACAATCTTTATTATTTAAAAAATGGTCTAAAACTCGTCTAGTTGGTTGTTGATCATTGCTTGACAGCCATTTAAGAACTCGAACCAGGATCTCTAGTTGCACAGCTAGCACTGCGATGCAGTGCCTTAGACCACTGAGACAGAGCCTGAACTCGAACCAGGATCTCTAGTTGCACAGCTAGCACTGCGATGCAGTGCCTTAGACCACTGAGACAGCGCCTGAACTCGAACCAGGATCTCTAGTTGCACAGCGGTGCAGTGCCTTAGACCACTGAGACAGAGCCTGAACTCGAACCAGGATCTCTAGTTGCACAGTGCCTTAGACCACTGAGACAGAGCCTGAACTCGAACCAGGATCTCTAGTTGCACAGCTAGCACTGCGGTGCAGTGCCTTAGACCACTGCACCACTCTGGAGGCCCTTTAAATAAAAAATGTAAAAAGTAAACTGGAACTAAGCCATTCATCTCCCAGTGTCTGGTGGAAAGCAGACTGAACCTGGTTTTCCTCTAGAATTGCTTAACTCTATCCTGTTTATTTTTATTTAAAAAAAAAAAAAGATCTAGTCCTTGCTGATGACAAGCTTCCTATAACATGATGCAGCCACCACCATACTTGAAAATATGAATACTCAGTGATGTGTTGTCTTGGATTTGCCCCAAACTTAATGCTTTGTATTCAGAACATAAAGTTAATTACTACATTTCTTACAGTTTTATATATTTATATATATATATATTTTTTTTTACCATCTACAAATTCATGATCACCTTTGCAAGGCATCCCTGGTCTTTGTGGTTGAATTTGTTTGAAATCAACTGAAGGACCTTACAGATAATTGTACGTGTGGGGTACAGAGATGAGGTAGTCATTCAAAAATAATGTTAAACACTATTGCTGTACACAGAGTAAGTCCATGCAGCTTATTATGTGACTTGTTAAGTACATTTTTACTCTTGAACTTATTTAGTTTTGCAATAACAAAGGGGCTGAATACTTGACTCAAGACATTTAGGCTTTTCATTTTTAATTAGTTTGTACCTTATTCCACTTTGACATCATGGGGTATTGCGTTTAGGCCAGTGACACAATCTTAATTGAATCCATTTTAAATTCTGACTATAACACAACAAATTGTGGATAAATGTATACTTTCTGAAGGCACTGTTGGCTACTCCGTGTGACCACCAGTTGTTTGAGAGCTGCATGTTTTTTCTGCCCGACAGATGATATTCTGCTCAATCTAGGCTATTTGTGTGGCTCGTGTTTGGTAAATAATCTACATAACAAACTAACAGCTTAGTTAGAGTAATAGTGAAGACATCAAAACTATGAAATGACACACCGAATCATGTAACCAAAAAAAACAACATCAAAATATATTTTAGATTCTTCAAAGTAGCCACCTTTTGCCTTGACAGCTTTGCAGACTCTTGGCATTCTCTCAACCAGCTTCATGCGGAATGCTTTCCCAACAGTCTTGAAGGAGTTCCCACATATGCTGAGCACTTGTTGCCTGCCTTCACGCTGCGGTCCAACTCATCCCAAATCGTCTCAATTGGGTTGAGGTCAGGTGATTGTGGAGGCCAGGTCATCTGATGCAGCACTCCATCACTCTCCTTGGTCAAATAGCCATTACACAGCCTGGAGGAATGTTGGGTCATTGTCCTGTAAAAAACAAATGAACATCCCACTCAGTGCAAACCAGATGGGATGGTGTATCGCTGCAGAATGTTGTGGCAGCCATGCTGGTTGTGTGCCTTTTTTTGAAATTGAAATAAATCAGACACTGTCACCAGCGAAGCACCATCACACCTCCCCCATGCTTCACGGTGGGAACCACACATGCGGAGATCATCCGTTCACCTGCTCTGCATCTCACAAAGACACGCCTGTTGGAACCAAATATCAGACCGAAGGACAGATTTCCACCAGTCTAATGTTCATTGCTCGTGTTTCTTGGCCCAAGCAAGTCTCATTATTATTATTATTATTATTATTATTATTATTATTATTATTGGTGTCCTTTAGTAGTGGTTTCTTTGCAGCAATTCAACCATGAAAGCCTGATTTGACAGTCTCTGAACAGTTGATGATGATGTGTCTGTTACTTGAACTCAAGCATTGATTTGGGCTGCAATCTGAGTCTGATAACTCTAAAGAACATTCTCTGCAGCAGAGTTAACTCTGGGTCTTCCTTTCCTGTGGTGGTCCTCATGAGAGCCAGATTCATCATAGAGCTTGATGGTTTTTGCAATTTCACTTGAAGAAACGTTCAGTTATAAAACATTTCCAGAGTTTGACTGACCTTAATGTCTTAAAGTAATAATGGACTGTTGTTTCTCTTTGCTTATTTGAGCTGTTCTTGCCATAATATGGACTTGGTCTTTTACCAAATAGCCCTATCTTTTGTATATCACCCCTACCTTGTCACAACACATCTTATTGGCTCAAACGCACTAAGAAGGAAATTCCACAAATACAATTTTTTAACAAAGCACACCTGTAAATAGAAATGCATTCCAGGTGACTACCTCATGAAGCTGGCTGAGAGTGCCAGGAGTGTGCAAATCCGTCATCGAGGCAAGGGTGGCTACTTGAAAGAATCTCAACACTTTTGGTTACTACTGTACATGATTTCATAGTTTTGATGTCTTCACTATTATTCTACAATGTAGAAAATAGTAAAAACTAAAGAAAAACCCTTGAATGACTAGGTGTGTCCAAACTTTTGCTGTGTGTGCGTACATTCATAAATACAGTGCATTCGGAAATTATTCAGACCCCTTGACCTAGCACTATATGTATTTTTCACTGGCCTATTGATGTAGATTGACTGGCATGGAGGATTTCCAAAACTTCCCCGGGCCAGCGGGCAGCCCTGTAGGTCCAGCCCTATTTGTTTCTTTTCACGAGTTTACACTTGGAGCCTGTATCTCTCGTAAAATGTTGTTTCTACCACAAATGGTTCACTGAAAGATCAAGGCATTCTTTCAGAAGATTTAAGAGGCCATTATCTACAGTAAACATACAACTGAGATGGATGATAAGCCTGAGAGGCGGACAGCACAACTGCTGGGCATACTGTAACAATATGGAGATGTTGTACGTCACGAAGCAGTATAATCTATTACTACCGGAACCGTGGCCTGCCAATGGAAACCATAATGAGATTAGGCCTAATAATTTTACAACATCAAACCCAGTCACCTTGTTACAATCGCCTTGAGTTGTCAGGAACAAGGAGTGGTCTGAAAGTAGAGCTAATAGGATAAATGGCTCCAGTGGGCTCAAATACCAGGTTTGTCATTTTATCTCAGTTTGCTCAAGGTTGGTTTTCTGTGTAAACATGAGATTTATGCCTTCCAAATGAGTGCTGTAATGAGAAACCTGGCCTACATAATCCGTTTGTCTAAGCACTGCTTCTGGCGTGAGTATTTAAAAGCTTAATTACCCGGACACGACTCCAGTGTACGAAGTGTAAAAGATTACACGTTCGGCTCTGCAAGCCAGCCTAGCACTGAAACGTTTAGGTGGTCTTTAGCCCATAGCTGAGTAATGTGACAGTGGATTCAGAAGATGCAACCTTTGCCCTATTTGTCACTGGCCTTCAGACCTAATATTTAATGACTGTGTGGAAGTCTGGGAGAGAGAACAAGTAAGCCTATATCATGAACTAAAATGACACTTCCCTTTCCTGCCAAAGTGTTACGACTTTAAAGGTTTTCCCATTATTTGCTTATATGGTTCTTTAACTTTTTACATCCCATCGACAGATTTAAAAAAAAAAAAAAAACTTGACTAGTCTATGTATTACCAGGATATTCACAGGTTGATTGTCCATATGAACAAATATCCTAATTGAATCGGGTTCATCATTGTCGTCTTCGGGATACAGACCTACAATTATTGCAGTGAATAGTGTTGGATAGCCTACGCTTTAGTCTTGTCTTTGTCTCAGACATTATCTTTTGCATTCTTCTCATCCCTGTGGCTCACTGTAATCTGTCACCGATAGCATAGGGGAAGAAAGAGATCCACCTTCATCTGATGGATTAGGCCATAGAGCCACTCCTTACCATGAACACAAGGGAACCCTTGTGGGGGACGTGCTGATGGCTTCACATGTCAACATTGAACATTTTATCTTCACAGTTTGTCACTGAGGCATGACTAATCTTCAGAGGGCAATAGGCTAATGCTCCGGTATCTTAAACATCGATGGAGATCTGTAAACATCAATTAGTTTGCCGTTGAGCTTTGATTAGAATTCTATTTGATTTGCGTCTTCTCGGACTGATCTCATCAATTGGTTGCGGCATTGGATGGATGGATGTGACAGTCGGAAGTTGGAATTTGTCGACAGAGCAACAATTACATTTCTCACTGATGGTTAACATTGCATAGTATCAGAGTCCTGCCAAAAATCATTATGAAAACAAACCTCTGGTGCAGAAATATGTGAACTGAGTATAAGAAGTGTAAAGGACACAAACAATTTCTGAACCAGTTCCTTCAAATAGGACTTCCAGTAAGAGGTGTGTTGCGTAAGATCCCACCAGTGTTGCACGGTATACAGAAATTGCTAGCCAGCCTGTCCTGAGGAACCACTGAGTCTGGGCTGCAACATGTTCACTCCCAACTCCTGCTGCACAAGTTAAGACACTCGAATAATGCAACATGAAATGTTGAAAACGTTAATTACTGTTCGCAAAAACAACCTCTGTATACAGCTACAGCACTTTACAATGCAAGAAGATAACGGTAATGTTAGCTTGCTAGCTATATAGCTTTTTAGGCTAACTTTCCTTGCTAGCTTACAGTTGAAGCTAACATCAATTCACTACCCCTAGTACTATGTAAGTAAAAATAAGTATACATTGGAAGGGAAACAGATAGAATCCAGCCAAGACAAGCTCAATAACTCAATGCATGCACACACTCTTATTGAGTAGGCAATGCATTCACCTTTGCTCTTAATATGCCTATCCAATAGATTTACCCATTTTTATCAATCGAGATTTACCATTCAAATGAATGATTACTGTTATGTTGTTGATTGGTAAAAACTAAGTCAAATTCATTGTATAATTGATTCATTAATGCAGTGGTTCCTAAATGTTTCATAGTCCCGTACCCCTTCAAACATTCAACCTCCAGCTGCGTACCCCCTCCAGCACCAGGGACAGCGCACTCTCAAATGTTGTTTTTTGCCATCATTGTAAGCCTGCCACACACACACACACAATACGATACATTTATTAAACATAAGAATGACTTTTTTTTGTCACAACCCGGCTTGTGGTTAGTGACAAAGAGCACTTATAGGACCAGGGCACAAATTAATAATATAATAATAATCTAAAATGTTGCTCTTTATTTAACCATCTTACATATAAAACCTTATTTGTTCATCAAAAATCGTGAATAACTCACCACAGGTTAATGAGAAGGGTGTGCTTGAAAGGATGCTCATAACTCTGCAATGTTGGGTTGTATTGGAGAGCGTCTCGGTCTTAAATCATTTTCCACACACATTCTGTGCCTGTATTTAGTTTTCATGCTAGTGAGGGCCGAGAATCCACTCACATAGATATGTGGTTGAAAGGGGCATCAGTGTCTTAACAGTGCGATTTGCCAATGCAGGATACTCTGAGCGCAGCCCAATCCAGAAATCTGGCAACAGCTTCTGATTTAAATTCAATTTTCACAGAACTGCTTGTTGCAATTTCGATGTGGCTCTCTTGTTCAGATATCGGTAAGTGGACTGGAGGCAGAGTTTGAAAAGGATAACGAATCCAGTTGTTTGTGTCATCCATTTCGAGAAAGGACCTGCATAATTGCGCACCCAACTCCGGTGCTTCGCGATATCACATTTTACATTTTCCGTAAGCTTAAGTTAATTTGCACACCAAAAAATCATACAATGATGGAAAGACCTGTGTGTTGTCCTTGTTAATACAGACAGAAGAGCTCCAACTTCTTAACCATAGCCTCAATTTTGTCCCTCACATTGATTATAGTTGCCGAGATTTAGATCATTCAGGCGAGAAACATCACCCAGATAGGCCAGTCGTGTGAGAAACTCGTCATCATGCAAGCGGTCAAACAAGTGAAAATTATGGCCAGTAAAGAAAACTTTGCCCCTTGATAACCAGCACACTTCTATGTGTTGTAAAAGTGTTCCATGGTCGCTGCCCATATCATTGCATAGTGCAGAAAATACATGAGTTCAGGGGCCTTGCTTTAACAAAGTTAATCATTTTCACTGTGGTGTCCAAAACGTCTTTCAAGCTGACAGGCATTCCGTTGGCAGCAAGAGCCTCTCGGTGGATGCTGCAGTGTACCCAAGTCGCGTCGGGAGCAACTGCTTGCACGCTCGTTACCACTCCACTATGTCTCCCTGTCATGGCTTTTACGCCATTAGTACAGATACCAACACATCTTGACCACCAAATTCCATTTGATGTCACAAAGCTGTCCAGTACTTTAAAAATATCCTCTCCTGTTGTCCTGGTTTCCAGTGGCTTGCAGAAGAGGATGTCTTCCTTAATTGACACCCCATAAACATAACGGACAAATACCAGGCGCTGTGCCAGGCCCGCCACGTCTGTTGACTCATCCAGCTGTAACGCATATATTTCACTGGCTTGTATGCGAAGCAGTGATTGTTTCAAAATATCTCCTGCCATGTCACTGATGGGTCGTGAAACAGTGTTTGATGAAAGAATTGTCTGTATTGTTTTTTTTTTGCCTTTTCCTTCAACATTGTCCCAGCCATATCTGCAGCAGCAGGAAGAATGAAGTCCTCCACAATAGTATAGGGCTTGCCTGTCCTAGCCACTCGGTAGCTCACCATATAAGACGCTTCTAGCCCCTTCTTATTAATGGTATCTGTTGCTTTTATACAGGTCTTCTACTCGAAAGTCTTAACTTCTGTGGCTTATTTTTCAAATTGGCATGTTTTGTTTCTAAATGTCTGTGCAAGAGTGAAGGTTTCATCAAGCTGTGAGATAGTACTTTTGCACATATAACACACTGTGACTGACGAAAGGCACTACTCCCAGTATAAGTGAACCCCAAATCAATGTAGTTCTCATCATATTTGCGCCTCTTCGATGGTCCAACATCCCTGTCTGTTGTTGGGTGCTTTCCCGGGTAAGGGAGCAGTAGCTCCTCGGCTGCATCAGATTCACAACTGTCAGTGTCCATGCTAGCTGGGCTTACAACAAATGAAGAATTACTGATGCTAGCATTGGATGTGCTCGTGGAAGCAGAACAACCGGTGTCATCGACAGGTGCAGGTGTAGTACTGCTGGTATTTGCAGTACTACCAGTACAGCTGGTATGTGGACGCGGGCCATACTAAATGGACTGTTTGAAAATGTGAAACATTTTATTGTTTTAAAAACATATCTTTAAAAAAATGCGAATCACATTTTTATTTGGCGTACCCCTGACCAGAGAGTACTTGCATTAATGCACACATGACTGTCTGATTGATATTTAACTCAAAAGATGCCCGACAATTGTACACAGCAGTAGCTACGTTTTTATCTGTCTTGATTAAGAGTCATTCTGTGAATGGCTAATACGGCTTCTTTTTTTGCAGTGGTATAATTTTGGAATCGTGATGGCATTGGGTATCACAGTCAAATTTCTGTATTGTGACAACACTAAAGACTGTCTCAATAGACTTCTGCCACAGAAGATCTTGATTTGACATCTGTCTAAAATCCAAGGCATGCACCTCATTGGCAAGAAAAATAATAATGATTTGTCCATCTGAAATTTTATGAGCATCAAGAATAGAAGTCGACCAAAAAAAGCCGATACCGATTAATCGGCCAATTTATTTTTATATATATATAATTTGTAATAATGACAATTACAACAATACTGAATGAACACTTTTATTTGAACTTAATATAAATAATAATAACAAATAACATAAATAATGAAACCTGTTCAATTTGGCTTAAATAATGTTATTATGATGCGTCGACTATTTCTCTCCATACCATTTGTATTTCATATACCTTTGACTGTTGGATGTTCTTATAGGCACTTTAGTATTGCCAGCCTAATCTCTTGAGTTGATAGGCTTTAAGTCATAAACAGCGCTGTGCTTCAAAGATTGCTAAGAACTGCTGGCAAACGCAGTAAAGTGTTTGAATGAATGCTTACGAGCCTGCTGCTGCCTACCACCGCTCAGTCAAATCACACTTCATTTTAATATAATAAACACAGAAATACGAGCCTTTGGTCATTAATATGGTAAAATCCGGAAACTATCATTTCGAAAACAAAACGTTTGTTCTTTCAGGAACCGTTCCGTATTTCACCGAACAGGTGGCAACCCTAAATCTAAATATTGCTGTTACATTGCACAACCTTCAATGTTATGTCATAATTATGTAAAATTCTGGCAAATTAATTACGGTTTTCACACAGTTCGCAACGAGCCAGGCGGCCCAAACTGTTGCATATACCCTGACTCTGCTTGCACTGAATGCAAGAGAAGTGACACAAATGTTCTAGTTAATATTGCCCGCGAACATGAATTTCTTTTTAACTAAATATGAAGGTAAAAAAATATATATACTTCTGTGTATTGATTTTAAGAAAGGCATTGATGTTTATGGTTGGGTACATTTGTGCAACGATTGTGCTTTTTTCACGAATGCGCTTTTGTTAAATCATCACCCGTTTGGTGAATTTGAAGTAGGCTGTTGCCTGTTAATTAATGATAAATTAAGACACCACATTGATTATATGCAATGTAGGACAAGCTAGTTAAGCTATTAATATCATCAACCATGTGTAGTTAACTAGTGATTATGTGAAGATAGATTGTTTTTTATAAGATAAGTTTAATGCTAGCTAGCAACTTACCTTGGCTCCTTGCAGGCACACGGTCCTTTTGACGCTGCACTCGCGTAACAGGTGGTCAGCCTGCCACACAATTTCCTCATGGATTGCAATGTAATCGGCCATAATCGGCGTCCAAAAAGGCAGATTACCGATTGTTATGATAACTTGAAATCAGCCCTAATTAATCGGCCATGCCAGTCGACCTCTAATCAAGAATGTCTGGCTTCGAAATACCACCATTGCCAAAATACTCCAGGATGAGATCTTTGTTTAATGACGAGGTTGTTTAAGTAAATAATAATACCCACTTTCACAAAGAGCACTCAGACACTTCTTTCTCTCTGCCTCTTTTCGTCTGTTTATTTCAGCCTGTGCATCGGGGTAGCGTTTGGTCACTGACCCTGACAGGATGATGTTTTGGCATGATGGCTTGGAAGTGTCTTATTTGAATAAAGTAGTCAGACGTTATTCTTGGTACTTTGATCAAATATAGCCTACATCAGCTTACATCATCATCATGGTTCAAAACAGAGTGAGTAAAGAGAGACATGGAGGTGGAGTGTGAGTAGCAGCTACGTAGAAAAATCATTGTGTAAAATAACACAGATCCAGATCCGTAGCTTTGAGAAAGACGTTTCCAGAGGAGCGGGGTCGAAAAATCTGTCATTGCAGCCATGACCTATTTAAATAAATAACAAATACCCAACATGGTGTCAGTTTGAGGCACAGTAATGATAGAGACCAAATGTGATAAACACCAGAAAGGAAATAAGGTTAGGAAGGGACATTCTATTGACCCCACCATGGCTTATCAGTACCATGCTGCTCACTGAAGCTGTGTCATAGGTGTTGGTGGTGGGATACCAGCAATCAGTCACTGGAAGCGGTCTTTGATCCCAATGTTCACCCTTATCTCCAGATGTGATATGTACTTGCCACTGAAGAGGGTGAATACTACTGGAGGCCATGATTAGAGCGAGCCACTAGAGCAGAGGGGTGGTCAAACACGTTTTTCCACGTGGGCTGCATTCGCTCTTCAAGGTCCAGAGGGCCGCACTGAAAATGTTTTTTTCTTCTCAATTTGTAAATTGTCCTCTCGTTTTTGGAATGTCCGATCCACCCTTACTGTCTTGCTTTCATTTCGGTGATCAAAAATGTTAAATAACGTTTTTTCTAAAACCAAGTGGGCCGTGTGTTTGACCACCCCCCCCCGCGCTAGAGAATGTGTGAGCTGTCATCCATCTGGCTAGGAGCTTCAGGCACATCAAAAGTGCCTCCAGTGTTTAGGCCAAACCGTTTTCTGAAAGGAGCTCAACAATATGTAATACAGTATACCTTTGTTTTTCAGCTCTGCTTGCTACCTGCCCTCTTTTGTGTTTGTATTGTCCTTAAGCCTTTGGGTGTGACCTAGCTAGGAGGACTAACACAGACCTTTCGAGGTGAAAGAGCTCCTTGTCCAGGGGCGATGAGTCATTCCCTTCCTCGTCAGCCAGTCTTCACACAAACCCTTGTCCCCCACAGTCACACATGAGGGATAATGGGTAATTTAGCGTTCCAGTCCTGAATTGACGGTTTGATATCTGGCGGTTTAGTGGTTGCAGTCGTAACCACTTTAGTCCATCCAACTATGACTGGTCTGCCCTTTTCCTGCAGGCTATGTCTTAAGCATGAAACGCACAGAGTATCTCAATCGCCGTTCCTTCTCTTGCTAGAACAAGTTGTACCTGCTGCGTTCTGACCCGGTAGAGACGAACCTATCGCAACACTTGTCAGTGGCCAAGAACTTGACTTTGAGCCAGTCAGAGAGCACAAACCTTCACATGGGGGAGCCATCAAATGTATTTTTAAAAGAGGTAATTTTCTCCATTCATCCACGGATGAGCCAGTCACTCTTCATATGCAATGTAGGCTATGGGTTGGTAGCTAGCTAGATAGCTAAGTGCACAGACGCAATGCACACAACAGTAAATGCTTCCTCCAAGCTAGCTAACCTCTAGCTAGTTTTCACATTATACTTAAATCACAATGGATTAGCTAGTTTCCATGAAACAGCTGCTATGTTGTGCTAGCCAGCGAATATGCTAATGTTAGCTAGCTAGCTAAACATTTGGCTTTAGGCTGGCACTGGCAGTATGGGATTATGGAGAGTGAATTAAATTGTTTCTTCGTTGTCTTGCAAGGTAGTTATCTAGCTGTGGCCATCTGCCTAGTACCTACAAGGGGTTTCTACTAAATAGGAACATTTGCGCAGATGGCTTGGCATCTAGACCATAAGCAATACGCACGTACAGTTGAAGTCAGAAGTTAACATACACTTAGGTTGGAGCCATTAACTTGTTTTTCAACCACTCCACAAATTTCTTGTTAACAAACTATAGTTTTGGCAAGTCAGTTAAGACATCTAATTTGTGCAGGATACCAGTAATTTTTCCAACAATTGTTTACAGACAGATTAGTTCACATATAATTCACTGTATCACAATTCCAGTGGGTCAGAAGTTTACATACACTAAGTTGACTGTGCCTTTTAAACAGCTTGGACAATTCCAAGTATAAACACCATGGGACCACGCAGCCGTCATACCGCTCAGGAAGGAGACGTGTTCTGTCTCCTAGAGATTCATTTACTTTGGTGCGAAAAGTGCAATTCAATCCCAGAACGGCAGCACAGGACCTTGTGAAGATGCTGGAAGAAACCGGTACAAAAATATCTATATCCACAGTAAAACGAGTCCTATATCAAGGGTAGCCTAGTGGTTAGAGCGTTGGACTAGTAACCGGAAGGTTGCAAGTTCAAACCCCCGAGCTGACAAGGTACAAATCTGTCGTTCTGCCCCTGAACAGGCAGTTAACCCACTGTTCCTAGGCCGTCATTGAAAATAAGAATTTGTTCTTAACTGACTTGCCTGGTTAAATAAAGGTAAAATAAATATCGACATAACCTGAAAGGCTGCTCACCAAGGAAGAAGCCACTGCTCCAAAACTGCCATTTAAAAAAGCCAGACTACGGTTTGCAACTGCACATGTGGACAAAGATCGTACTTTTTGGAGAAATGTCCGTTGGTCTGATGAAACAAAAATAGAACTGTTTGGCCATAATGTCCACTGTTATGTTTGGAGGAAAAAGGGTGGGTCTTGCAAGCTGAAGAACACCATCCATGAAGCACGGGGGTGGCAGTATCATGTTGTGGGTGTGCTTTGCTCCAGGAGGGACTGGTGCACTTCACAAAATAGATGGCATCATGAAGAAAAATGATGTGGATATATTGAAGCAACATCTCAAGACAGTCAGAAAGTTAAAGCTTGGTCGCAAATGGACAATGACCCCAAGCATACTTCCACAGTTGTGGCAAAATGGCTTAAGGACGACAAAGGCAAGTTAATGGAGTGGCCATCACAAAGCCCTGACCTCAATCCTATAGAAAATATGTTGGCAGAACTGAAAAAGCAAGGAGGCCTACAACCCTGACTCCGTTACACCAGCTCTATCAGGAGGAATGGGCCAAAACTCAATCAACTTATTGTGTGAAGCTTGTGGAAGGCTACCTGAAACGTTTGACCCAAGTTAAACAATTTAAAGGCAATGCTACCAAATACTAATTGAGTGTATGTAAACTTCTGATCCACTGGGAATGTGAGGAAAGGAATAAATCATTCTCTCTACTACTATTCTGACATTTCACATTCTTAAAATAAAGTGGTGATCCTAGCTGACCTAAGACAGGGAAATTTTACTAGGATTAAATGTCAGGAATTGTGAATCTGAGTTTAAATGTATTTGGCTAAGGTGTATGTAAACTTCTGACTTCAACTGTATAACATTGCCAAGCAACGCTACGTTCACCTTCTGGTTTGGACTATTTTATCAAGGTTGAGTGGCTGACGACTTCCAAGGTCTTTGCTGTTTGAACACAAGAGACTGATGGCCGACACTCAGGTAAACATTTGACAATTCTACCTGTGTGTCTGAGCTTTTATTTCCTTGAAAGTATCTGTAATTAATTTCTCTCAAGACATTGTGGCATTTTTCCTTGAGATAAAATATTTGCAATGTCATTGCAAGAGGTTAGAATAGCCTGGCAACAGGAACCTGCTGCTCTTTTTGTAATATATATACTGTATGCCTATATTCAGGGTTGGGTAGGTTACTTTTTAAATGTAATCTGCTACCTTAGAATTGTAATCAGTAATGGTAGGTAATCAGGTTACTTTCACAGATACGTTTCCCCTTAAGAGGCATTAGAAGAAGACAAAAATTAATTTTACCAATTGAACGACATCTATTTCAGGATAAATCAATGTTAAAGTTCACATTGCTGGCCATAAATGGATGTTACATTTTACTTTATGGGTCAGTTATGTAGGCTTCTTCTAGTCCATTGCTCTCTACTACTTATAATATGATTAGGTGTGATTAGGTTATCTTTCTATTTCGATTAAAAACCAGTCTGTCAGATTTCCAGTCATTTAAAAATAATGTAATACCCCTTGATCTTCAAGAATAGGATTTGAAATGATGTAAGAATAGATTAGCCAAATTGTTTTACCTGAGTATAACCCAGAAACGACGGACTTATTAGCCTGCTTCTTTGTTTATGATATTGTTGTTTTGGAGGACTGATTGGGCTCATTGATTCCAGTTGAAAAATAAATTCTGCTCTTATGGAATGGCGTGCTTTGAGCACTACTGAAAAGTGCAATTTGCATGTGAAAAATGAATACCATATGTTGCATTTGCTATAGACCTATTATTATTGACCTTTTATTGGTGACACTGACATTACACACACATTTGTGAACCGCCATCCACATCAACCACAATCCATAAGGCGCAAATAGCTAAATGAGAGAGCGACAGTGTGAGTCACATCGAGTAGATATCAAGCTTTGAATGCCGACACCAGTCGCAACATTGGAAGACATAGCTTGGACTGTAGCCTACAAAAGCCTATTCCTGCTCTTTTCCAGCGATCCATCAAATGCATTTGGTGTGTCATCAGAGTGGTCCGACTTTTAGTCAGACTCGCTCAGGCGGAACAAACTTAAACTTGCGCCATTTGTCAATGCTAATTGGAATGTCTTTGAGAAAACAAAGGTGTCAATGATTTCTTTCACCAACATCCTGTCTGAATTTAAAAGTAATCCTAGAAGTAATGTTTTTCAAAAGTATCTCTAATCTTAGTACAATATTTTAGCTGGAAACGGATTACAGTTAGTTTTTTGTAATCCGTTACATGTAATCAATTACTCTCCAACTCTGCCTATATTTGAACAATGTGTTTAAAACTAGATGTGTGACCTCAGATGGGAAACCTTGCTGTCAAAGAACAGACTTGTATTCTCAAACAGTCTTTTCACTGACGCCATAGACTGAAATAAACATTGCATTGAAAAATGTCATGATATAGTGACAACTTTAGATAGGAGAGAATGCATTGAGGAGATGCGTCAGACCTAGTGCTGACAGCTCAAACCTTTCCAAACACGTGCAGTAACTGACACGCATACAACCTTGGTGTCCCGTTCCCTGTCGATGCTCTGGGATTTGACAACTTGCTGCAGCCAGGTTATTTATGGATTGTGATTCAGAATTTGGAAGTCTGGGAACCCGAAGTCTCTCTGGATCAGAGTCACTACTCAAAGGAAATAGAAGGCGCACTTCCCTTAGGGACCGAAGCTATGTTTTGCAGGATATGCATCAGGGTTGGGGTCAATTCCACTTCAATGTTAGTCAATTCTGGAAGGACACACATTCCAATTCTCGTTATTGCTTTTTAGGACATTTCCAGAGGAAACGCTGTGTCCCACTGTTTTCTTTCACCCGGCAACACATCCAACAAGCTCTTATGTCGGGGTTGCAAGGGGGGAACTGCTGTGGGGTCACCTATTTATTTATCTTTTGTTAACATATTTTTTGTTCCTTATTTTTTGGGGGAGTACCAATTGTTGTATGGGGCAATATACAAAAGTTTGAGAAAGATAAACAGAAAAAATATTGATTGATTGTATTGAAAATGAATGAAAATGCTATGAATTCAAGGCTATTTGTTGATGTGAAAATCGAAATGTGTCTTTTAGTCATGGGAAATTATTGGGTTAAAAAAAACAAAAAAAAAAAACAGGGTCCCCTGTTTGAATACCACACTGTCTTATGTACTAGTACCAGCATGACTTAGGAATTCTGACAGCTCCTCAGAAGTAGTTTGGTACAGGTTGTTTCTCAAGCTTCTATTCAGTCACCACTTGCTTAAGCCTAACTGTGTAATGTGGTTGGCTGGGGCTGAGATGTAAGCTAATGTCTGTCTAATTAAAACAGCCCGCACTCTATCAAATCGGTTAGGGGTTAATTATTTTCTCTGCATATTGTGCATAAACACAAGTCTCTGAGAGAACACGGTAGGCTACACGTCAAGCTCACAAACCCCTCTTCGCAAGAGGGATGCTCATATCTCCACAAAAAAGGCTGAGCCAGGTGGCCTGAGCCTTTTGTAGTGTCTTCCAATTAGTCAGTGTTATCTTAACTCCTTTGTTTTCCCACATGGAGATGCTTCCTGGGAATTGTGGAATGGTGCCAGTTTCCTGACGAGGCCGGTTGAAAGGCGAAGAGTGCCCCTAGCACCACACATCTCTTTCTGTGAAGATTAGGCCTCTTTTGGCCGTTTCTCACTGGACTTTCCTCTGCGCTAGAGCAGTAGTGCTTTAAAACGGCAGCAGTGCGTGGAAGTGTTCTGGACTCCATTGATGGATTTGTTTAGCCCGTGAAAGAGTGTGTCCAACTGACTGAGAGTGCCTTCCAGCTGACTGAGTTGATGGAAAAACATCAGATTCCCTGTATACCCGGGAGATTGCAGTTTTTTTTTGTACGTTCAAGAAGGCATCATCTGTGAAGACATTGACAAAGTTCATTGTTTCTATAATTTGCAGACTCTTTACTGTTTTCCACCGTAAGCGCTAGACTCCTGCTGTTTTACACCTTCCTCTCCCGACCCCTTATCCTTGAAAACCTCTGACAGTGATGAAGAACACGGACCATTACGTAACTAACAGTACAGTCTGCAAATGATGACATGCTAATTAGCTATGCTCAGGGTGTGAGCGTTGAAGGGCAGTTTACTTACTTGACTGCCTGCCTCTCATCTCCTCTCTATGTCCCAGTGGGATCACACCCTGTGTTAGCCAGGCCAGATGGTGCTGCCAACGTGCCACCCTTACCCTCATGCGGCAGCAATGTAAATATACACTGTGTTGATTCTGTGTCAGGTTTTCGTGGTCAGACTACAGAAAGGCTTTAGGAGTAATGGGATTTGATGGGTCATAGTTTCAGATGCCCTCCATTGATGGGCTAGCCTGTCAGTTCAAATGTCTCGTTCTATTGCCCCCCCTTGAAAACATTTGTCAGGTAGTTTCCACTTAAGGCTTGAAAAGGCATTCGTTTAGCAGTTTCCCGGGCCCAGACATTTCAAGACATTTCAATGTAACTAAAGTAAGGATGTTTTAAAAAACATTCTTATATCTGAAAACCAAAGTTTCATTGTGTTAAATTGACCACAGTTTGGGTTGGCCTAAGTGGTCATTTTGTTATTGAGAAGTGTCAAAGGTCACTTTAGGTCACTCAAGGTCACTTTTATTATTAATGTGGTTTACTCATCTCTGTTTTCCCCTTATGACAGTTTAGAGGTAATACCACAACCTGTCTAGTAGATGGCAAGGTGTAGGCCTGTTCAAAGCACTGAAAATCCTGATTCTGTGACCATGATATTGTGGTATCCGGATCAGAAAGATCCTATCTGATTTATTGTCTCAAAAACAGCCAGATCAATCTGATCCTGGATAGCAAGAAAATAGGATTACAGGATCATTCATTCTGATCCAGATTAAGCGTTTTGAAAAACTGGGCCCTGGGACTAAGCTAGCCTGTCTGAGCCTGCATTAGCCAATGTTGAGACAACCAAACTGTGTTGCCATGGCAGCTAATTGTAATAGCTTTGTTGAAATAAGGAAATCGGATTAGGAAATAAACTATCAGAGAAAAAGGACCATCTTTTTCTGTTATACTAGGACTAGTTATATATATATATATATATATATATATATATCTAACCCTTTTTCGTGGTATTCAATTGGTATTTAGTCTTGTCTCATTGCTGCATCTCCCGTATGGACTCAGGAGAGGTGTGCGTCCTCCAAAGCACAACCCAACCAATCCGCACTGCTTCTTGACACAATGCCCACCTAACCCGGATGCCAGCCGTGTGTCGGGGAAAAACCGTACACCTGGTGTACGTGTCAGCGTGCACTGCGCTCCGCCACAGGAATCGCTAGAGCGTGATGGGACAAGGACATCCCTGCCGGCCAAACCCTCCCCTAACCCGGACGACGCTGGGCCAATTGTGCGGCAGAGCCTGGACTCGAACCCAGAATCTCTAGTGACACAGCTAGCACGGCAATGCAGTGCCTTAGACCACTGCGCCACTCGGGAGGCCCCATACTAGGTCTAGTTAATGTGAAGTTGAAGTTAACCTTTTTCAGTCAAGTATTCTTCAGTGATAATGTCATATGGTCACAACGAGAATGGTTTGTGTGTGGTTTCTCTCTGAATGGAGTCACATGATTCATATTATGAGGAATTTGCTTTGCATAACTATTTCCACCTCTGACAAAATACATGTGATTACTGTGGTTGTGTGACATTGAAAATGCGGCCCATTCTTCTCGTGTTCTGACTTGCAGATTCTGGCCAGATATCAAGTTTGTTTCCTCTGTGCGTTTTCACACCCACCAGCCATATCTACGAGGCCTAGATATGTTCTGGTCTGTTGAAATGGCACTTGTGCAAGCAAGCACTGGCATGTTAAATTAGCTCTGAAAAAGAGAACAAATAATGTGATTCTGTTCCACTTAAGTCTATTCTGAATATGCATTTGGTGGGGCTTTCAACTCAAACCGGTTCAGTGAGTCACTGGTGTTTGTTTTCTGGTCCTTATCTTCAATGAGTTTGTAGCTTCAAGTGACTGGTACATTCCAGATCCCGCCTAGAAAGTGTAAACCTTGAGAACAATGAACGAGAACAATGCATCTAATCACCTTCTCCCTCCCTCAGGGTTCCACCTGATCCCCCGGCTGTCCAGCATCGTGCCCGAGTCCTGTCTGCTCATTGTGGTGGGCCTTCTGGTCGGCGGCCTCATCAAGCTGGCGGGCGAGGAGGTACCCCCCGTGCTGGACTCCAACCTCTTCTTCCTGTGCCTCCTCCCCCCGATCATCCTGGATGCGGGCTACTTCCTGCCCATCCGGCCATTCATGGAGAACATCGGCACCATCCTGATGTTCGCCGTGGTCGGCACCCTGTGGAACGCCTTCTTTGTAGGGGGTCTCCTCTACGCCGTGTGCCAGATCGAGGGCACATACCTGAGCCAGGTGGAGCTGCTGCCCTGCCTGCTGTTCGGGAGCATCATCTCGGCCGTGGACCCGGTGGCCGTGCTGGCTGTGTTTGAGGAGATCCACATCAACGAGCTGCTGCACATTCTGGTGTTCGGAGAGTCGCTGCTCAATGATGCCGTCACTGTGGTGAGTGGTGGATGGGGTGGTATGCAGTGTTATGCAGGGCAATACAGTACAATGCATTTCTAGACAGTCAATGAATGAATTACAGTACAATCACCTCAGGGTTTCCCCCAATAATAGATAAGGCCATGCAGTACAATACTATACAGCACTATGCCATGCAGTACAATACTATACAGCACTATGCCATGCAGTACAATACTATACAGCACTATGCCATGCAGTACAATACTATACAGCACTATGCCATGCAGTACAATACTATACAGCACTATGCCATGCAATACAATACTATACAGCACTATGCTATGCAATACAATACTATACAGCACTATGCTATGCAATACAATACTATACAGCACTATGCTATGCAATACAATACTATACAGCACTATGCTATGCTATGCAATACAATACTATACAGCACTATGCCATGCAGTACAATACTATACAGCACTATGCCATGCAGTACAATACTATACAGCACTATGCTATGCAATACAATACTATACAGCACTATGCTATGCAGTACAATACTATACAGCACTATGCTATGCAATACAATACTATACAGCACTATGCTATGCAATACAATACTATACAGCACTATGCTATGCAATACAATACTATACAGCACTATGCTATGCAATACAATACTATACAGCACTATGCTATGCAATACAATACTATACAGCACTATGCTATGCAATACAATACTATACAGCACTATGCCATGCAGTACAATACTATACAGCACTGTGCCATTCAGTACAATACTATACAGCACTGTACAATACTATACAGCACTGTGCCATTCAGTACAATACTATACAGCGCTATGCAGTACAATACTATACAGCACTATGCTATGCAGTACAATACTATACGGCACTATGCCATGCAGTACAATCCTATACGGCACTATGCCATGCAATACTATACGGCACTATGCCATGCAGTACAATACTATACAGCACTACAGCACTATGCAGTACAATACTACATACAGCACTATGCACTATGCCATTCAGTACAATACTATACAGCACTATGCCATGCAGTACAATACTATACAGCACTGTACAATACTATACAGCACTATGCCATTCAGTACAATACTATACAGCGCTATGCAGTACAATACTATACAGCACTATGCTATGCAGTACAATACTATACAGCACTATGCCATGC
Source organism: Oncorhynchus tshawytscha (assembly GCF_018296145.1). Lineage (NCBI taxonomy): Eukaryota > Metazoa > Chordata > Actinopteri > Salmoniformes > Salmonidae > Oncorhynchus > Oncorhynchus tshawytscha. The sequence goes on from NC_056431.1 coordinate 22,737,177, forward strand.
AGTACAATACTATACAGCACTATGCCATGCAGTACAATACTATACAGCACTATGCCATGCAGTACAATACTATACAGCACTATGCCATGCAGTACAATACTATACAGCGCTATGCAGTACAATACTATACAGCACTATGCCATTCAGTACAATACTATACAGCGCTATGCAGTACAATACTATACAGCACTATGCCATGCAGTACAATACTATACAGCGCTATGCAGTACAATACTATACAGCACTATGCCATTCAGTACAATACTATACAGCGCTATGCAGTACAATACTATACAGCACTATGCCATTCAGTACAATACTATACAGCGCTATGCAGTACAATACTATACAGCACTATGCCATGCAGTACAATACTATACAGCAGCACTATGCCATGCAGTACAATACTATACAGCACTATACAGCACTATGCAGTACAATACTATACAGCGCTATGCAGTACAATACTATACAGCACTATGCCATGCAGTACAATACTATACAGCAGCACTATGCCATGCAGTACAATACTATACAGCACTATGCTATGCAGTACAATACTATACAGCACTATGCCATGCAGTACAATACTATACTATGCTATGCACTATGCCATGCAGTACAATACTATACAGCACTATGCTATGCACTATACAGCACTATGCAGTACAATACTATACGGCACTATGCCATGCAGTACAATACTATACAGCACTATGCCATGCAGTACAATACTATACAGCACTATGCTGTACAATACAATACAGCACTATGCCATTCAGTACAATACTATAGCAGCGCTATGCAGTACAATACTATACAGCACTATGCCATGCAGTACAATACTATACAGCGCTATGCAGTACAATACTATACTACAGCGTACAATACTATGCAGCCATTCAATACTATACAGCACTATGCCATGCAGTACAATACTATACAGCACTATGTACAATACTGTACAGCACTATACAGCCATTCAGTACAATACTATACAGCGCTATGCAGTACAATACTATACAGCGCTATGCAGTACAATACTATACAGCGCTATGCAGTTCAATACTATACAGCACTATGCCATGCAGTACAATACTATACAGCACTGTACAATACTGTACAGCACTATGCCATGCAGTACAATACTGTACAGCACTATGCCATGCAGTACAATACTGTACAGCACTATGCCATGCAGTACAATACTATACAGCACTATGCAGTACAATACTATGCAGTACAATACTATACAGCACTATGCTATGCAGTACAATACTATACAGCACTATGCAGTGCAGTACAATACTATACAGCACTACAGCCATGCAGTACAATACTATACAGCACTATGCCATGCAGTACAATACTATACAGCACTATGCCATGCAGTACAATACTATACAGCAGTACAATACTATACAGCACTATGCTATGCAATACTACAGCACTATGCCACAGCACTACAGCACTATGCCATGCAGTACAATACTATACAGCACTATGCCATGCAGTACAATACTATACAGCACTATGCCATGCAGTACAATACTATACAGCACTATGCCATGCAGTACAATACTATACAGCACTATGCCATGCAGTACAATACTATACAGCACTACAGCACTATGCCATGCAGTGCAGTACAATACTATACAGCACTATGCCATGCAGTACAATACTATACAGCACTATGCCATGCAGTACAATACTATACAGCACTATGCCATGCAGTACAATACTATACAGCACTATGCCATGCAGTACAATACTATACAGCACTATGCCATGCAGTACAATACTGTACAGCACTATGCCATGCAGTACAATACTGTACAGCACTATGCCATGCAGTACAATACTGTACAGCACTATGCCATGCAGTACAATACTGTACAGCACTATGCCATGCAGTACAATACTATACAGCACTATGCCATGCAGTACAATACTATACATGCACTATGCCATGCAGTACAATACTATATACAGCACTATGCCATGCAGTACAATACTATACAGCGCTATGCAGTACAATACTATACAGCACTATGCCATGCAGTACAATACTATACAGCAGCTATATGCAGTACAATACTATACAGCACTATGCCATGCAGTACAATACTATACAGCACTATGCCATGCAGTACAATACTATACAGCACTATGCCATGCAGTACAATACTATACAGCGCTATGCAGTACAATACTATACTATGCCATGCAGCACTATGCCAATATATACAGCACTATGCCATGCAGTACAATACTATACAGCATGCACAGTACAATACAGCACTATGCCATGCAGTACAAACTGTACAGCACTATGCCATGCAGTACAATACTGTACAGCACTATGCCATGCAGTACAATACTATACAGCACTATGCCATGCAGTACAATACTGTACAGCACTATGCCATGCAGTACAATACTATACAGCACTATGCCATGCAGCAGTACAGCACAATACTATACATGCACTATGCTATGCAAACATGCAGTACAATACTATACAGCACTATGCCATGCAGTACAATACTATACAGCACTATGCCATGCAGTACAATACTATACAGCACTATGCCATGCAGTACAATACTATACAGCACTATGCCATGCAGTACAATACTGTACAGCACTATGCCATGCAGTACAATACTGTACAGCACTATGCCATGCAGTACAATATAATAAAACCAAACTATATTTTCAGAAGTAGGCTACATTCATCCTCCATATGAAGAGGACTCAGTTAGTTGATCGTGTTCTTCTTTCTGTGGACAGGATATTGGTTTGGACTGCCACAAGAAATCAGAATAGCCTACTACCAAATTAGCCTGATTTTGAATTGGTCCTAGTCTTTTTAGGCAAATCCCACCATACTTCTGTCACTAGATATTGAATTCATACCTTCTAGCTAACATATTTAGCTCCTCACCAGTGATTGATTGGTTAGGTTTTTGGTGATTTTTGTGACCTTTTGTGTGAAAGCTGACCCAGTTTAGTGGGCCAAATCTATTTCCAATGTTTTCTCTCATGACTTCCTTCTCTTTCCTCTGCTGTAACAGTTTAGAGATGGACCATCTCTCTCTTATGGGTTGGTCATTGAAAATATATCTTTTCTTTTACTGTTTGCGTCCTTGCATGAAGCAGGCATCACATAGGCCTACTAAAAATACACTACTGTTCTGTAAGTAGCTTTGGTTAAGTGTGGCATATATTCTGAATATATTGTGAGGCACAGTGGTTCCTGTTGCTATATTTAGTGATTATACTGTCCCCACACACTGACTGTTTTGATAGGACCAGTTCACTTAAAATAGCCTTGGAGTCATGAGACTTAAATGAACGATAGTTCAGCTGAACCATTTTAATATTGTGGGGCAGACAGGCACCCGTGTGCAGAATTGTTCTGCTATCTTCAGGTTGTTTGCAATACCAGGACAACATGTTGTAAAAACATTCTTCTCGGAAACCCAGAACTAAAACCTCACCTTTTTGCATCATATGCTTAAGTTCTGAGGGCAGATGTGTTGGAAAAGATCATGGAAGAGTGGAAGTAGGGCAGTTGCTCCACCCCCTCTCTCTGCAGGTTTTGGGCAAGTCTATGTGCCATATGCCCCCCCAAAAAAAAAATGCAACCACCTGTGAAATTGTGATTTGTCCAAATGATCAGTGAAGACAAATCAGGGCCCCCCGAATAAAGTTCCTTGTTAGTTGTCGCATCCCAGTCTGTTGCTATGATACCATTTCTGTTAAGTGCATCTGTCCACGAGAGATTGGGAACATTTATTTATCTTTTCTGCAGTGATTATACCGACACGTTAGGCCAGATAATATCACTGGTTTTTATGCCACTCAGTAGACACTTTTATCCACAGTACAGGGAGTGTATGCATTTTATTGGGGCCCCAGCGGGTATCAAACCCATGACCCTGGCGTGCTAGCACCATGCTTTTACCAACGGAATCCAAACCAGTTGTTTATTTTCAAACCCCCCTCCATTCTCTGTAGGTCTTATACTGCCTGTTTGAGGAGCACTCGGGCGTGGGCTCTGTTATTCTCTGTACACTTGAGCCATGTCTCGAAGGTCTCACTCACTCACTCACTCACTCACTCACTCACTCACTCACTCACTCACTCACTCACTCACTCACTCACTCACTCACTCACTCTCTTTCTCTACTCCAGGTCTTATACCACCTGTTTGAGGAGTACTCTGGTGCTGGTGAGGTAACGCCAACGGACGTGATCCTTGGGGTCATCTGCTTCCTGATTGTGTCGCTGGGCGGCATCGCCGTGGGCGCCATCTACGGTATCCTGGCGGCCTTCACCTCCCGGTTCACCTCGCACACCCGCGTCATCGAGCCCCTCTTCGTGTTCGTTTACAGCTACATGGCCTACCTCTCGGCCGAGATGTTCCACCTGTCTGGAATTATGGCGTAAGTAGGGAGTGTGGGGCACACACACGCTCACAGACAGACACACGCACACATACACACAATCTTTCTAGTGGCCAAGGTTTTATGAGTTTCTCTGTCATGAATCATAGATATTGTTTAGAATAAAAAAGGTTTTTATGAGAGTTCTGCTTAGGCTGGTTTAGTGTTTATAATGCATTGACAGAGTGTCTGTGATACATGACCTTTTGAACCTGTCCGGCTGGTCCAGCAACACCATTGATTCTGTGTTTAGCTAACGGAAAAGTATGACCATGTTTAATTCCTGCATTATCTTCTACGTTTCCTTGGAAAAAGATCTCACTTATAAAGTGTACACTGAATTAGCTTCTTAGCAATATTCCTGACTAAATGGTCAAATAAATCAAATGGTACCGGGTCTGTCCCAGCCAAGGACGTCTATGCGAATTCTATCAAAACATCAGTAACTCACTTCCGTTGGCCTGTCACGACATGGATGTGCAGCCCAGAGCAGGGATACACAACGCTCAATTTACAGCCCCCTGTCACGCCTCTGGCCCGAACACCTCCTGTGATACATATCATTCTCATCTCCCTTCCTCTCCTCTCTTCCGCTTTCGTCTCCTAAAAGGTGGTGAGGTATGGAATATGGATCATAAACATCGGTGCTGCTGATGAATTGAGTTACCTGTCGGCGGGTTTTACAGGAGCGATGGTAGGACTGTAGGACAGTCTGTTCCCAGGCCTGTTGGCACTCTGTCCGTGCCTTCCATCCTAAATAGGATTTGGATTAGTATATGGTGCTTTTTGTCCAGTGCTTGTATATGAGATCTCGCCCCCCCGGAGTGAAATTGAGCGGAATGATGGACAGCTGCAGTGTGTTGTGTAAGGGAATGAGGTACAGTGCCTTGCGAAAGTATTCGGCCCCCTTGAACTTTGCGACATTTCAGGCTTCAAACACAAAGATATAAAACTGTATTTTTTTGTGAAGAATCAACAACAAGTGGGACACAATCATGAAGTGGAACGACATTTATTGGATATTTCAAACTTTTTTTAACAAATCAAAAACTGAAATATTGGGCGTGCAAAATTATTCAGCCCCCTTAAGGTAATACTTTGTAGCGCCACCTTTTGCTGCGATTACAGCTGTAAGTCGCTTGGGGTATGTCTTTATCAGTTTTGCACATCGAGAGACTGAAATTTTTTCCCATTCCTCCTTGCAAAACAGCTCGAGCTCAGTGAGGTTGGATGGAGAGCATTTGTGAACAGCAGTTTTCAGTTCTTTCCACAGATTCTCGATTGGATTCAGGTCTGGACTTTGACTTGGCCATTCTAACACCTGGATATGTTTATTTTTGAACCATTCCATTGTAGATTTTGCTTTATGTTTTGGATCATTGTCTTGTTGGAAGACAAATCTCCGTCCCAGTCTCAGGTCTTTTGCAGACTCCATCAGGTTTTCTTCCAGAATGGTCCTGTATTTGGCTCCATCCATCTTCCCATCAATTTTAACCATCTTCCCTGTCCCTGCTGAAGAAAAGCAGGCCCAAACCATGATGCTGCCACCACCATGTTTGACAGTGGGGATGTGGTGTGTTCAGGATGATGAGCTGTGTTGCTTTTACGCCAAACATAACGTTTTGCATTGTTGCCAAAAAGTTCAATTTTGGTTTCATCTGACCAGAGCACCTTCTTCCACATGTTTGGTGTGTCTCCCAGGTGGCTTGTGGCAAACTTTAAACAACACTTTTATGGATATCTTTAAGAAATGGCTTTTTCTTGCCACTCTTCCATAAAGGCCAGATTTGTGCAATATACGACTGATTGTTGTCCTATGGACAGAGTCTCCCACCTCAGCTGTAGATCTCTGCAGTTCATCCAGAGTGATCATGGGCCTCTTGGCTGCATCTCTGATCAGTCTTCTCCTTGTATGAGCTGAATGTTTAGAGGGACGGCCAGGTCTTGGTAGATTTGCAGTGGTCTGATACTCCTTCCATTTCAATATTATCGCTTGCACAGTGCTCCTTGGGATGTTTAAAGCTTGGGAAATCTTTTTGTATCCAAATCCGGCTTTAAACTTCTTCACAACAGTATCTCGGACCTGTCTGGTGTGTTCCTTGTTCTTCATGATGCTCTCTGCGCTTTTAACGGACCTCTGAGACTATCACAGTGCAGGTGCATTTATACGGAGACTTGATTACACACAGGTGGATTGTATTTATCATCATTAGTCATTTAGGTCAACATTGGATCATTCAGAGGTCCTCACTGAACTTCTGGAGAGGGTTTGCTGCACTGAAAGTAAAGGGGCTGAATAATTTTGCACGCCCAATTTTTCAGTTTTTGATTTGTTAAAAAAGTTTGAAATATCCAATAAATGTCGTTCCACTTCATGATTGTGTCCCACTTGTTGTTGATTCTTCACAAAAAAATACAGTTTTATATCTTTGTTTGAAGCCTGAAATGTGGCAAAAGGTCGCAAAGTTCAAGGGGGCCGAATACTTTCGCAAGGCACTGTAGCTAGCTGCCCTTAGTCACTGAGGAGGGTTGCCTCACGCTAGACATGAGGAATAGAGAAGTGGTTGCAATGCTATACAGGGGAGTGGATGTGGACATCTTAACTCTGGTTCCGTATGTCCAATCACACTGAGTCATTGGTTCACACGTGGAACAAACTCGTGGAACAAGCTGAGGAAATGGAGCCCTTGGTTCATAAGCTCTTACATCAGTTTGTTTTGGAAACTGTGTATCCTTGTTGCAATGGTTCTACTATACGTGAAATACTTGCTCTCTTAGCATGTAAATACTGATCTATACTGTATTGGTTTTTTTAACCAATTTAATTGATGTGACTACTTTCTATGCCATGTCAATGAAGTACGAGACTATAGCCTATATTTACAATGTAGGTAGTTGGATTCATGTAGTAACATGGGGCCTCATTTACCAAAAGTGTGTGCGCACAAAAAAGACACATTTCGTGCTCAGTTGTCCCACAAAGGTTGAAGGGAAAGTGTATGTTTCTCCACGTACAGCTCAGACATTACTTATGCACAACTTCTCGTGGTTGATTAATTGTACTGCAAGCAAATGTAGTTTTATCGTTTGGAGGAAAGGGAAGTGTTTGATGCACAGGAATTATTTTACTGGTAGGCTCGTAGAAATCGGTAAAATGTAGGCCTAATGATAAAACGGATTCCTTTGCCGTTGCTAAGGCGATCAAATAGCATTGTGTAGTCTTAACCTATTTCTTTTACATTTGTCATATAGGTCTAAGTCATAATCCTATGGCAGGACATGTCTCTCCTTTTCTGACATCTGGTTTATTCCCGCCACACAACAAATAGTAGACTACCATTTACCAACTGCTCATTCAATAGCCAAGAATGCTCGAAAGTAAATAGACCGGTCACCTATTTGACAGTATGTGTAGGCTACAGTGCTGTGCGATAGCAGTGCGACGACAGCCTATATAATCTGAACCTATACCAAGGCAAGAGATGTAAACATAATCACGTATTGATAGGATATGTCTTGCGATTCTCACGATTCTATATGTATTGCTTTCCGGTACGGCAATTGGATGTTCCCAAACATATTGCTCACTATACGTCGGCTGCAGAGAGACAAGTGAGGGCATGAGAAAACAACTAGTTTTGAACACATCAGGGACATAAAAGTTTTTTAAAAACATGTTGGCCCACTATTTGGTGCAAGTACAACTGACTAGCGCCATCTAACGCTACCTACAGTAGCAAAAATCGATACTCGGAGTCAAATATCGATGTAATATCATCCAGAAATAATATTGCGACGTCTAACTGTAACGATCCCCCCCCATCACTATATTGCATCAATATCAAATCCAATCAAAATGTATTGGTCACGTAGACACTTAAGCACGTCTTATAGCAGGTGTAGCAAAATGCGCATGTTACTATATAGAGTTTGCTTCCTGATATCCGTAGCCCTTTAAATATCTGCCATATTTCCTGGCTCAGGGAACCTCGGGTAGCTTACGCCAGGTGCAGCCAGTAAATTAATAGTTTAAGTTCCAATTAAATACTAAAATGTACTTGTGTCTGGAGTTTTCATTCTAAGATGCTACAATTCAGAATAGACATTAAATGATGGAAAACGAGAAAAGGTTTCTTTCTCAGAGAACAAATTTATAATCATCCTCTCTCTCTCTTCCCCCAGGCTGATTGCATGCGGCGCTGTGATGCGACCCTACGTGGAGGCCAACATATCCCACAAGTCCCACACCACTGTCAAGTACTTCCTGAAGATGTGGAGCAGCGTGAGCGAGACCCTCATCTTCATCTTCCTGGGCGTGGCCACGGTGGCCGGGCCGCACGCCTGGAACTGGACCTTTGTCTCAGTCACCGTCATCCTTTGTCTGGTGTCACGTGTCATTGGTGAGTCGGACACGGACACCTTCTTCACTGTACTGTACCAGTCTCTACATCAGATTCCAAAAGATAGTGAGAGAAATGACGTGACCGGCCCAACTTTCTCATAGTTAGTTATAATTTGATTAAGTTGTTTCAGTAGAGGATGCGATACAGATTTTTAACATCCTCAATTTGACACGGGCAAGTAATTCTTGGAGCCAGACTGAAATACCAGTCACTACATTTGTTAGGTAATGAGACCAACCTCTGCTTAGTCCTCACATCGAGGAAGCCCAGGTTTCAAAACTTGTCAGATACACGTCCCTAAAAAAAGGAAGCGTAAATATTTCTTCAAGTATTATGTCATTTCTGCAGTTATAGATAGACCCAAAGCAGACCTTCATCTGACTTTAGCCTAGTTTGAAACCTGGTGACTTGACATTGCACTATATCCCCATTGACCATTCTCTATTCTCACCAAACATCCTATAGTTTTCTGATTCCTATAATATGCTAGTTTCACAATGTGTGTTCCAATGTTTCCAATGTAGTGTGTGGGCTCTACTCCTCTTTCTCAGAAGCTTTTGATCAATTTGGAAAGGGAATCCTTAACCTTTCTTAGGTTCTAATGAGGCTGGTATTGTCTGTGTGTAAGGAGGGAGCAAACATGGAGTCAGTCAGATAAAAGGCCTTGAAGGTTGACTCGCTTCTGCTCTCTCCCTCCCCCTCTCCTTCTCTCTCTAAGGCGTGGTGGGCCTTACCTTTATCATCAACAAGTTCCGCATCGTCAAGCTGACCACCAAGGACCAGTTCATTGTGGCCTACGGTGGCCTGCGAGGGGCCATTGCCTTCTCCCTGGGCTACCTGCTAGACAAGGACCTCTTCCCCATGAGGACCATGTTCCTCACCGCCATCATCACCGAAATCTTCTTCACCGTGTTTGTACAGGTGGGTACTGGGCCAGTCCTTTAGCCTTGTCCCTGATCTGATTTGTGCTGTCTAAGCACCTTGTCACGCCAATGACCACAGTTGTCATGCCGGCCATGGTTGCCACGCCAATGACCATAGGAGTTGGCAAGACGGCACAAAAAGAGCTGGTACCTGGCTAGCAACCCTCGAATTCTGCTTATGTCTTCAGATTTATAATGAAATCGAAGGCACTCTTTAAATTATGGCAAGTTAAAGACTATCAGATAAAATGTGTCACTGAGTGAACACTAAATATAGGAAGTAGGGCTCGGCGATCTGGCCAAAATCTCATATCCTGATATAGGTAATTTCAAATACCCATAACGATAATATGACGATATAGCACATTTTTTTAATACATTTTGATGAATAAATAGTTTATATACAATGACCACATCTAAAGGCCTATTTCGTATTACATTTTGAATTATACTCCACAAATAAAAGGTATTTGGTACCCTGGGTCGAGCGTTAGCACCAACTCACGGTACCCCCGTTTCTCAACCGTGTATATTGGGGCCGTGTCTTTGCAGATGTAAGTTGTAACGGCAGCTGTTATCTCCTTCCATCTTCGTGGTTCTTTACCATATGGTGTGCCGCGGGCAAAAGCCTCTTGCAATGTCTGAGTCGGGGGTTTGTTTGAGCACTTGACTGTACTTTTCTGGGTCTCATCGGTAGACTCTCTCCGCACTGTTTCACATGATTCTTACGCAGGTGGTTAGAGGTTAGTGGTGTTTGAGCCTGTCGTCGGGACCGGCCTGCGGCATATTTTGCAGGGGACAGTTTTCTATTCCGTACCAGACTTTTCATACCCAAACCACGTCCATGTGACCGAAGTAGCCCCTCTCTTAGGTACGAACTCCGTGCTCTGTGTCACGTTCACTCCCCTCCACATTTTTTTGTGTTGCAAATTTCCTTCCACACGCAAAGTGACGTCCAATTGATGAAAAATATTGCCGTGAAGAGTGTGATTTCCGACACAACGAAATAAACGATAGAGCATAATATTAAACGACAGATGTTTTTCTATCGTCACACGATATATATCACCCAGCCCTAATAGGAAGTTGACTATATTACAGAGTGCTTTTGGGTCAAAATGGGTTGCTTTGCTGCTACATTGTGCTGTTGCTCTCTTGTCCCTAGTATATTTTAAGGCCTAAAGTGTTCAAAGATTTTCATGGTTTGTTGGTACCCATTGCTACTGTATGCTAGTGTGACAAAAGGTCACTGGAGCTACTACTTTGAAACACACACACACACACACACACACACACACACACACACACACGTAGTCCGTTTGAAGCTCTGCGCGTCAGATATTCCCCAGTCCTGCAGAGCAAACTCATCTTACAGTGAAGCTGTTGATGCATGCTGAAGCAGTAGGACACTCGTCATCTGGCAGAATATCCCCAAAATGGCAGCTACTAAAATAAAGCCTTCTATAAGCCTTTTGTGAAACAAATGTCTTCAGTAAATGACTTCTTCATTTTTCACTCAGCGCTGGCAGTCTGGGATGGATTGGGTGTGTGCGTGCGTGCTGGCAGGGGTATTATTTAAGGGCCAGAGTCTGTTGTCATCCACTTAGGGTATAATAGTTAACCAGATATACTTAATCTCCTTATGAGAGAGAGAATGATACGCTAAAGCCTACACACACGGACACACACACAGACACACACACGGACACACACAGTGGAACAGGATGAAAGAGATTGATAGAACCAGTATGCCAAATGGTATTGTAACCAGCACTGAGAAATCCTTTTCCCAGCATGCCTCAGTCGTGGATGGAACGGCCTTATGCACAAACCACCAACCGCCTGCGCATAACTTCATTTAAATGCAAATGTTGCTTGACTGTCTAAATACACAAAATGGATACAGAATACAGTAGCTGTGGAAATAAACAACATGAAAGTCGCCCCTCAGCCAGTGCTTCTCTGTGCAGTGACTTTGAGGAAAGGGACAGAGTAAACACCATGCACACGAATGGAAGGTGTTGAAATGGACATTACAGGCTTCTCTTGGGTCACTGGTGTCGCGTAGATTTTAAAGATGGACATTTGATCATTTGTGCTTCAGGATCACAAATGTTACCTTAGTAACCTCTCCCTTCTCTCTTTCTCTCCTCCTCCTCACCCTCGCAGGGCATGACTATCAAACCCCTGGTGGACCTGTTGGCCGTGAAGAAGAAGCAGGAGGCCAAGCGCTCCATCAATGAGGAGATCCACACCCAGGTGACCTTTAAACCCTGTCAACCCCCTCACATCCTGGCCTCTCCTTCTCTAACCGCTCCTCTAGCCGGACCACCCATCAGACAAGTTCATTTCCTCCTAGGATATAGTAAGAGTGCTGATATTTTAGGATCCACATGGCAAAACTGATCCTATATCTGCACTGCTACTCTGAGACACTTTATAAATACAGGCCCACGGGCCCTGGTCAGGTTATGACATTTTCAGTACAAGAGCAAGAAACTGAAGCTGCACTGCAAGGATGGTGTTGTTCACTGTAATTGTCTAACCAGCTTGCCCTGTAAAATGGGCTATTGCATTAATGGCTGTGGTTAAATGAATGATTTGGTTATTTCAATCTGAGGGATGTCCATTTGACTTTGAAATTAAGTATCTGTCCAGATTACAGTACTGTCATTACATGTACAAATCTGTCGTTCTGCCCCTGAACAGGCAGTTAACCCACTGTTCCTAGGCCATCATTGAAAATAAGAATTTGTTCTTAACTGACTTGCCTAGTTAAATAAAGGTAAAATAAAATAAATAAATGTTGAGTGCAAAATATTTCTCTGCACTTCCCCCCCTGTCTGCCATTAATGGAATGATCTTCTAATGTATTTTGTCTTGCTGACATTGCCTTGCTGGGTGGTTTTAATAATGGAACGCAGCATTCCCCTGCTTCCTCTTAACTCCGACTAATTAAACGTCCTGCATTGCTCCGTGGCTCCCAATGGACCATCCTCTCATTCTCCACTGTCTCCACTGACTCATCCACCATGGGTGCCAGATTGGCAAGTGAAATCCCCCTGCGTAGGCCGAGCTTCCTCTGATGCTACTGATCATTCTCGCTCTGCCCTGGAGTGACCTCTGAGCAGCACGGCACACCGTCACTCGGCAGCTCCTGTTGCTAATAATAGCCACAGAATAACAGCACGTACTGTACACACACACACACAGTGTCTCTCTACGGGGCTCTGTTGGTTCTCTGGTGCACAGAGGAGCGATGAGTCACCGGCGCTCTAGGCTAGATGCCCTGGTTAGCCGCTTATAGCTTCTTCTCCAATGTAAATGGCAGTGATGAAAATAAACAGAGCGGTTCTAGGACTCCTGGAGTGCACCGGGAGTGGATGAGGGTGTCTTAAGAGCCCGGTGGAGTCCCTCAGGGCTTTAATGTCAGAACTATTGTGTTTGTCTTCTCACAAATTGCTCAGTAGGTTGTTTTGATGAATGGATATTTGAGGTTGCAGTTGTTTTACTTTAGAAAGTCTTATCTCTTGCCTAGTTGGCACCAGGGGCTGACCCTGACGCACTGTGTGTCACCTTGCCTGAGGCTTTCATTATAATATTACCATCTATTGTGAGAAATTGTGAAGTTTCTCACAAGAAGAACTAATGCAGAAACGACTGTCAGGAAAGTCCCTTCGCTGCCCGAAAATATTGCTATGCATGTCGATTTTCGATGCGAATTGAAATAAATTCAGTGGCACGACCAAACTGCGTGTTCCCATAGCAACTCTGCATGTCAAACTGTCCCTGTGCAGAACTGTCACAGCGGTGGCCATAATCAAAATACAGGAACAAAACTGACCACCGACTGAACGTCCTCTGTCAGTGCCTATTTCTCTGCTTTAATCTGTGAGTGTGATGGACATCATCTAGGGCTAATGCTCTCTCTATTGGCCAGATTGTGGCCAATTCCTGTTGCAATGCAACAGAATCTCCTTGGGGAAAAGGCTACTTAAGGGATAATCCAAAAATGACAAAATGGTGGCCTGTGTGATGTGGAAAATATAGTATTTACATGTAATAGAAACACAAAAAGTAGTAACGGATTAGGCTTGGTTACACTTTTCACTTCACCTTTTTAAAAAGCATTTCAAATATCTGCTTCTCTTGTTGGTTAGCGTAGATACAATATTTGGACGTAAACGTTGTTTTCTCCCCTTCTAGTTCCTGGACCATCTGCTGACTGGCATTGAGGACATCTGTGGACACTACGGCCATCATCACTGGAAAGACAAGTACGTAGCAAAAGGATGGACTTAAAAGGTCGCGGTGACGAGCGCTGTATTTATATTTTTCACTGTATTAAAAAACATTTGATTACCTCTTAGGTTGAAGATCCTTAACCATGACAACTTTCTATTACACAGTCCAGTCATCTCTGTTTGTGGTCTATTGCCTTCTGTTTGACTTTAACAAAGATCCCAAGGCTAACTCCGCAACGTGGCGGTGAAGCTGCGATCCACCAGGCGTTGGCAGTAGCACCTTAAGTGGATTATCTTTCAGAACCGATGGTTGTCCTTCAATGAAAGAGAACCACGTGTAAGATTTGTTCAGACAGCTCTGTAAGCCGTTTTTTTATTTTTTTGTATTTATTTTTTTGTATCACCCGAGAGTTGTCATATTTCACCTTCAGATCCAGTTCCCAGACAGACTTTAGAGCTTTGCGATAACTGGATCGATCTCTAGTGTAGAGTCCCTCCATGGATTTAGAGCATTATGATGAAAACACTGGGCTCATCCTACAGCGGTCTGTTTTCACAATGTGTGTTCCTGCCAGTGACAGCACTGTCTCCAATGTTGTGTGTGTGTGTGTGTGTGTGCTCTACTCATATTCAAGAGCTTTTCATCAATTAACCTTTATAAGGGTTTAATGAGGCTGGTAATGGCTGTGTAATATAGAGGGGCAAGAAATGGAGGCAATGGGATAAAAAGGCTCCAAGGTTGACTTGTTTTCTTGTCTCTCCCGATCTCCCTCTCTCCCCGCAGGCTAAACCGCTTCAACAAGAAGTACATAAAGAAGTGCCTGATAGCGGGCGAACGCTACAAGGAGCCGCAGCTCATCGCCTTCTACCACAAGATGGAGTTCAAGCAGGCCATCGAGCTGGTGGAGAGCGGCGGGGGCGTCAAGCTGCCCTCCGCCATGCCCTCGCAGGTCTCCATGCAGTGAGTGCTCCCTCTTTCCCCCTCCAGCTCCTTTTAGCTCACCAGCTCTACACTTGATAGCCAATTTCCACATTGTTGCGTTAGCCTATATCCTCGTAAGCCCGTGTGTGTGTCGAGTGCCAGAGAGGTCTGAAGGTCAAGAGGCTGAACTAGCAATTACTTCCTGTAAATAACTGGTATGGGAGAAAGTGCCTGAAATCTTTCTCGTGGGTGTTACAGGAAGTAATTTCTAAGTGCTTGGTAATGCTTGGTAATGGCCAAAATCAACCATAGTTATCCGTAGAGCCACAGTCAACATGTCTCTTGTTTTTCTCCTTCCTCTCTCCCAGGAACATCCAGCCCAAGAAGCTGCCGCCCGCTGTAGCAGAGCGGGCCCTGCCTCAGTTCACCAAGGGCCGTGAGGAGGAGATCAGGAAGATCCTCAGGAGTAACCTGCAGAAGACCCGCCAGAGGGTGAGCGCTGATATAGGATCAGATTTCCCCCTCCGCTAATCTGAGGGGTGACATTAGGAGGGCAACTGCAAAGCTGATCTCAGATCTGTTTGTTCTCGATTTGGGGTTTGCTCTCAGCTACTAATGTAGGAATTCAGATGCTCACTCTGTTTGTGAAGAGAGAAGACAGTTTTACATATTATAATTATGCCATTTAGCAGATGCTTTTATCCATAGCGTCTCAGTCATGCTTGCATACATTTTACATTGCTTTGTTTGACATTTCCTCATTAGTATTGTCAAACGTTAAATCTCTTAAGATTATAGTACTAAAGTAGACATAAGCCTGCATCATCATGAATACAAGTGTGCATTGTTGCTGTGTGGTCCTAGCTTAGACCTCCCTGTCCCGTGGTGCGAGTTGAATGAATGTGTTTAGTCTCTCCTTCCTCCCAGATGCGCTCCTACAACAGATCCACTCTGGTGCCTGAAAAGTGTATTATTATTATTATTATTATTGTGTGATCCTAGCTCTATAGCATTCCTGTCCCATAGTGTGTGTTGTGTGTGTCGTCTCTCCCTCCAGCTGCGCTCCTACAACCGACACACTCTCGTGGCTGATCCTTTCGAGGATGGATGGAACGACTTCCTCCTGAAGAAGCAGAGGATGATCGAGCTAGAGAAGAAGGTAAGACTAGCAGACTCTCCTGGCCTGGTTAAACCAGATTGAACACTGTGTTCACCATTGTTGTGCTCACTTAGTCTGGAATTCCACTAATTCAGTTCAATAGAACTATATTTATCGCCTCAAGGGCAAACAAAACATAAATAGACAGATACAAGGGATCCTCCCCAAAATAACAAACAGCCTATTTTCTGAAAGAGGGTGGATTAAGGATGGAAGCCCACATGGCCAAACTCTGCTCTTTTGGATTTGGTCAAAACAGTTATTCTACTGGATGAAACAACAAAATGTAGCAAAATCAGTTTTGGAAGCCATGCTAAGCCTCCCCCAGACATAGACAGAACTTCAACAGACAACCAGACACAAAGTTCTCTCATTACTCAGTTGTAAACTTTTTTTTAAACAATCGCATTAATTTAGCCTAACTATTATGGATTTAGTCAGTGTTCCATAAATTGCCCCCCCCACTCAATGAATTTGCCTGACACAATCAGATCCTGATTAATTTATGCAGCTTTGTGGCCGAAGGCCAACTTGCATTTAATCCGTCTCTAATTATGTAATGAAAATGGAAGCAACATCTTGATTAAATAGAACTGTTTGATTAAAAAGGACACTGTGGGCCGAGGACACTGTAGACTGAGGACACTAGACTGAGGACTATGCGGATCCTAGCAGAATAGTTAATTTTGGAAATGAAGTAACATTTGAATTGATTATAACTTTTTAAAAGGACACTGTAGAGTGGAGGAAAACGCTGATCCCAACAGACCGGTTAAACACAATTTACTGACCTGTCAAACTTTAATAGCACTTTTGTATTCAAGATGTGTTTTGGTTGGGTTTTATGATATTGGCCTATCTAGTGTTTGGAAGTATTGCTGTAATGCATTGATTTCTGTATTGCTGACCTCACTAAAAGAATTTCCATTAAAACGGACAATAAAGTATCCCTATTGTATTGTAAATAATATGGCTGTATGGCACTATGCTTTCATCTAAAGTGACTGGCAGTCGCCGACAACTCATGCACGTAGTGAATACTGTATGTCTGATGCGGGAATCGAACCCACAACCCTTGTATATTGAAAGGGTTGCTTGTGTGTGCGTGTGAACAGATGACAGAGATGAGTAACTACCTCACGGTCCCTGCCGCACCTCCCGACTCCCCCACCATGTGCAGAGCCAGACTGGCCTCGGGTGAGTCCATCCTACACCCACATCACACCCTGACACTCCCTTTTTTACACTTTCGTGCCGACCTCTACCATTACTGGTCTGGCGCTGATATTTCTATTCAAATGGTCTTTTCCCGCATGGTTCCAGGAACTATGGTGGTTGTGTAAGCAGGTTGGCTTGGTAGTGTGAATCAACAGGAAAGATGATGGAAACGGACTTGTTCCATCTCAGACCTTTTTGGGCACCTTTGCACTTTATCACTTCAAATTATTTGGGGGAGTTATGAGTCGAAAGGAATGCAATTTGCTTCAAATGTAGTATACTTAGTTTGGCAAGATTGTTCCAGTTAATAACGTTGAAATGGCTGACAGTGATGCTATCTACAGAATGCACGATTACATTACTCTGTTATGCAGTAGGCCGCTCCCCCTTTTATTGTATTTCTACTGGAAATAGGTTTGCATGTGTAAGTTGGCATGTAAAGCAGCATTGCGCTTGGTTTTTATTTTAGACAGTGATTTCAAAGCTGAAAAGGCAGGGGCCAAAGTCATTCCAGGTATGTAGTACAGTTCTAGTGAGTGTAGAAGGTGATGGGCTGTGGCGGCCAATAGCCTTGACTACAAACTTACTGTATATGCATGTAACTGTTGCTTGTTTCCATTTATAAATGCAATATGCATGATTCTAGCCTGCATTTTTCATGTGGTTGACACGATCAGGTTACGGAATGATCCAGCACCACAGTTGTGGTGTGATTGTGTGTGATTGTGTGTATATATACATGTGTTTTTGTGACTTTGTGAATGTGTATTGTACATCTATTTTTGTTTGGGGAACAGTTTAAGTATTTGTTCTAGTCAGGGTTGGCCAACCCTAGTCGTAGAGAGGCACAGTGTGAGCTGCTGTTCTAGCCCAGCTCAACACTAGCACACCTGCTTCTACTAAACAAGCCATGCCATGACTGTGGAACGTTCACAAATACAGATATATGGAACAAACATACACCTGACGTGTAGAATAGGAATTAGTTAAACTCTATTCATGACATTTCTATCTGCGACGTTACACAGCGTTTGCCTACTCAACGTGTGCTCGGGTTGGCCTCCCCTGTTTGGAGTAATGTACCGTGTGCTAACCCCTTCCTTGCCTGCCCCGCGCAGACCCCAACGCCTTCTACAACATCAAGGCGTCTTCAGACGGCGTCCCCACCATCCAGGTGGACCTAGCCTCCCCCCAGTCCCCGGACTCTGTCAACATGCTGAACGAGTTCTCCAAGCGGGGTGCCACGGACCAGGGCCTGGGTCAGAGGGAGGGGGCCACCCGGGATGAGGACCAAGGCCTGATGATGAAGCTGTCCTCAGCCGGGAAAGAGGAGAAGGAAGAGGGGGGAAACAAGAACCCAGGGCTGATGAGGTGTCTGAGTGACCCGGGCCCTAGTAATGAGGATGAGGAGGATGAACCATTCCTTCCCTAAAAAACAACTAGCTCCTCCCATTGTGAGGAATAGGGAGGGGCCTGGTTGCAACAGCTCCTCCCCCTGAGCGGGGCACTACAGGGGAAAGGTCCTCCTCCTTTCACTCCACCACCACCTCATTTGAGTTTGCTATCCCATTGGTTGAGGAACCAATAAAGCCAAAACTGTTAAGGACTTAGGACATAACTTGTTTTATGAACCAAAAGAGAAAATGAGACTAAATAGCCATCTTTTTTCAATAGTTGTCATTGCTCTTTTTTCATTTTTTAAGTGATAGGAAGGAAGATCGCCGCCTTGGGTGATCTTTGGTTTAGTGGGAATTAGCCCGAATGACGGGGGAACATAATTATGCGTTACCAAAGTTTTGGACTGGTGACAAAGTTTCACATTTGTTTTCATAACGTTTACGATTGTTCTTCTACTTTCAAGAAAAGTTAGCCTTATTCTTTTTGTCAGACACAAACTCCTTTTCACTTGGTGCATTTGATCACGCAATTAACTGCTTGTTTTGAATTTCAGGGTTAATATGAGACTGTTGTTTATGTGGCTGTCTTTTGTCATCGTTTGTCATTCAGTTGGTCAGAGTTCTACTTGGTGTACTCGGTGCTGTACACTGGATGTACTTCACACTGGATGTTTTCACTGTGCTAATCTCGACGGACCTCTCTCTTCACATCCTCGCCTATGGAGACCCTAAGGCAAGCGCAGGCTTGGAAATGTTGAGATGCAAACCTGGCATCGCCGCTTCAAGCGCCGCCTCTATTTTAATCGAACGTACGAAATCGGCAGCATCACCGAGACGTGTATGCTGTGCAGTATTAGCTCATTTAAATAAAAGAAGGATTGTGATGCAACACCAAGAGATTTGTTGATCTTGAGTGTACTTAACTCCCCTATATATAAGCCAATCCCTAAAATCACACCAAATACTGTTCTCCTCCTGACACCCAGCCAAAAAAGGTTTTGTAATGTCTTAATTTTGTGTTTTGAGTTCAAATAATTGACAAAGACAAATTTGTACGTGCGCTGTAGTGGACAAAAAGAAACGGTTGATAATAAATATGAAAAATGTTTATTACAGTAAATGGGTACAGTAGGTAAACATATTTGTCACATCATGTGGTCCTCTACAGAGGACATTTATAATCCAGCTCTTATTTAAACGTGGGAAAATGATTACACTGCTCTGAAAACTCACCAAATTATTTCTAAGATATTTACTCGAAGCAATTTGAATATCAAACTCACAAAGATTATAATTACGCACACTTATCTTCTTACCACAACACATGCTAATTGTGTTGGCAGCCATTTTAAAACCCCAGGAAGAGAAAGTTATCCACTCATGTGATATCATTGAAAAACACAGAATGTCCTCTCAGGTACAATAGGACTTAATGCAGTGGCATGTTAAAGAGAGTGTACAAAAATGAATTGGTGGGTCTCAGGAGGATATGTTCCCTTTAAGAAAATGCTCTAGTACCATTTCAGAACCATTTTGTGGTGTTTTCTCCATATTCGCTTGCCGGTAGTCGCATCTTACAATTCATCTTACGGGTTTGATCTATTCTTTACTCTCTTGCACCTTATTTACATCAGCTGTTTTTGACATTTTTAAAAGACCCTGTTGCCAGTTTAACGTTCCCCATTGGTTCTTAGCACTCCCCTTTTGAAAATCTAGTGTTCCATAGACATTTGGGGTTTTAGGCATCGCTGTAAAGGATATGAGGTGTGAGGGGACTATGGATGTTTATCGTCCAACCACCTCAATGGCCAATAATATATAATTAATTTAACCTTCATTTATCCAGGCGAGTCTACTGAAAACAAATTCTTACACTCGGACTACACCGGCTGTGCATGCGTCCACCATCGTGCGTATGTTGAGTTTTTGTCGATCCACACCAGACGTGATCATGACACGCAGGTTAAAATATCAAAACCAACTATGTTCATTTGGGGCAAGTCGAAACAAGAAACATTCATGGACATTTAGCCAGCTAGCTCTTGCTAGGTAGTTTGTCCTAGGAGATGGACATTTAGCCAGCTAGCTCTTGCTAGGTAGTTTGTCCTAGGAGATGGACATTTAGCCAGCTAGCTCTTGCTAGGTAGTTTGTCCTAGGAGATGGACATTTAGCCAGCTAGCTCTTGCTAGGTAGTTTGTCCTAGGAGATGGACATCGGGTTGTTATTTTACCCGACATGCATATGGTCCTATTATTAGCTGGTTCTTTGTAGAACTTTTGACCCGGAGTGTTTCTCTACTCTGACGTCTAATCCGTAGATGAAAAAGAGAAACCTAGTTCGTTATCTTTAGTGAATCTCTCCTCGTTTTGTCTCAAGCTTTGCGTGGGTTTGTGTCTTCCTGATATCCAATGAGGAGGGGACTTGCAGCGCGCGACTCTAATAGAACAAAGTTGTATTTTAGCTCTTGGCTACGCAGACCCTTCGTCACACGAGCGAGCACCACATGGCCGGTGAATGATGGCCTGGAGATACAGGCTTGAGGACATGGGCAAAACTATTCAATGCAGTATATTGGTGTAAAATGTGCATAGTGATTATTTTGATTATAACCATTTTTTAATTGAACGATGCCCTTTAAAGCAAATGCCATGCTGTAATGTCGACGCAAACGAAGAGGTCATCGCTCCTCTGCTAACATTGAGGTCTATAACCATCACGGGCAGTGCGCTAGCTAGTTGTAAGCAAATTCACACCAAGAGCCAACACCTATTCTGCTCGCACGACAGCGTAAAGCTAATCTAGGGTTTGCGTAAGACTATGAAAACCTTGACGTGTACAGTATATGGTTGTATAGGTATTATGTATACAGTACATTGCTTCTCTTTTCTACACAAAGCCATAAGATCAAAAGGAACAATTGAATAATTGATTTGATTTTGATTCAAAAGACTGCTTGCTATATTGTCAATGTGATTACAGTCGCTCATCGATCTGAACATCTCAAGGGGACATTCAACCACTTTTAGGTGCAAAGTACATTGCACCTAACATTGATTCAATAGCATAGCAACCCCTCAACCCATCTACTGTACAACCATCTTAGATTTGTAGCGTGAGTGACTACTTTAGCTGGAGTCTGTAACTGTCTCAACTAGAGAAGCCTAAGATGTCCAAGACCGTGGCCTAGTTTGCTGGTTGTCACCTTCCTCTCTGACCTCTGTGTATTGTCACTTTACGCCCATAAAGAGAGCGAGCGAGAGAGTCTTGTTACAGCTGAGGAGAGAGAGGGGTCTCCTTACAGCTTAGGGGAGGAGAGCGAGAGGGAGGGAGAGGTGCACGGTGGTTACTGAGGTTACGGTGAGGCGAACATGAGGACGGGGTGACGACGTAATGGTGTGCTTCTAAGAAACTGTGGCCACTCGTGCACATAAAGTACTACATCGTGTGTGTGTGTGCGTGGTGTTCTCCTTTCATGTCCCCATTCCCTCACATGGGCATTGCAGTGGCGGATTCTTGTAGGTTGAGTCCAGGAAGGTAAAATAGATCTTCACTTGAAACCAAATTGAATGAATGATATGTTGAAATGTCAGAGCTTGTTGTCAAGGACAGGCTGCTTCGGCTGTGAGAGTTAGACGAGGACAAGGTCTTATTGATCAGAGAGGGGTTTAAAATGAAGCTTTACGTAATGATTGACATTTGATACTTCCCTGGCAGATTTTTCTCTCCATTGTATTGTTATTTAAACGACCAGAAATGTAGTATAGTATGAACATGACATTTACAAGGTTTCCAAAACAGGTTCTGTAAGTGCAGCCATAGAAACTCAACGTTAGCTTGGCAACTAGCCTTGGAGATTGTTTCTAAGCCCCCTTTTTTTTTTTATTAGCCTTCATGCTAGTGGAAGAGCAGTTTACCTCAACGCTTTCCAATCGCTCTTTTATTTGGCCACCACTTAAAGACCTTCAATGGTTTCCTGCTGGAAAGGAGGAACTACTGTTATCATGAGTGTTCAGAAGACCGATCTTTAAATGTATACTGAACAAAAATATAAGTGCAACATGCAACAATTTCAAAGATTTTACAGAGTTACAGTTCACATAAGGAAATCAGTCAATTGAAAGCAATTCATTAGGCTCTAATCTATGGATTTCACATGACTGGGAATACAGATATACATCTGTTGGTCACAGATAACTTAAAAAAATAAAAAATAAATGGGCCTCACGAATTTGTCACCGTATTTGTTTTTGAGCATTCAAAATGCCATTGATAAAATGCAATTGTGTTCGTTATCCGTAGCTTATGCCTGCCCATATCAGAACCCCACCAACACCATGGGACATTCTGTTCACAACATTGTCGTCAGCAAACCACTCGCCCACACAACACCCTACATATGATGTGTGGTTGTGAGGCTGGTTGGACGTACTGACAAATTCTCTAAAACGACATTGGAGGTGGGCTATGGTAGAGAAATGAACATTCAATTCTCTGGCAAAGGCTCTGGTGGACATTCCTGCAGTCAGCATGACAATTGCACACTCCCTCAACTTGAGACATCTGTGGCATTGTTGTGTGACACAACTGCACATTTTTTAGAGTGGCCTTTTATTGTCCCCCGCACAAGGTGCACTTGTGTAATGATCATGCTGTTTAATCACCTTCTTGATATGCCATACCTATCAGGTGGATGGATTATCTTGGCAAAGGAGAAATGCTCACTAACAGGGATGTAAAACTAA
Source organism: Oncorhynchus tshawytscha (assembly GCF_018296145.1). Lineage (NCBI taxonomy): Eukaryota > Metazoa > Chordata > Actinopteri > Salmoniformes > Salmonidae > Oncorhynchus > Oncorhynchus tshawytscha. The sequence continues at coordinate 22,760,640 of NC_056431.1, forward strand.
TATGTGCACAATCTTTGGCGAAATAACCTTTTTGTGCGTATATAACATTTCTGGGATCTTTTATTTCAGCTCATAAGACATTGGACCAACACTTTACATGTTGCGTTTATATTTTTGTTCAGTCTAGTTGCCCGGTGCATGTAGGCTTAATCTTAAAATCATAGTCAGGGTGTTTCTCACCCAACCATATTGTGCACCAATGGTTTAAACACAGATTTTTCCATCCAAACAGTTTTTGTATTGAAGCCCTGGTTGGTGTCTGAAAATCATGCAGTGTGTTTGTAACACTCTCGGCATCGTTATGTTTTCGTTCCTTGCAGACAACTAAATCTCAAGCCATACAACCTGTCTAGGGACTTTAATATTAATTGGTGTGTGACAATGCTATGTCTGTCACGTTGCAGCAGCCTTTGTTCAATATTTCCTGTAGGGAAGGAAGGTGAACATTTATAAGTGGCTTCAATGTCTTGCTTCACTGACTTCCTTAATTGTTCAAATGCAAATTAATTTTTGTTTCCTTTCTCAGCTCCACGCTGAATAATTTTTCACATTTAATGGATTGTTGAAGCTATGTCTGTATAAATTCTCTGGCCTCGTTTGGAAGTGGGTTCAGGAATCGCAAGGAGGAGGGTTACCCAGGACTAAGTTTGGCCATGCTTGTGGTTCTGTCTGCATTATGTGTGCTTTACATGTGTTTATTTGTATTTGTATAATTGCTGCTACATGTGATTTTTTTCTTCTTCTCCATTCGGTTCACATGCTTTATTTGGGATCCGTTGCTTTGTATTTCTTCATGTGTTCTACGATGTGTTAATGTGCTTCATTTGGGTTAATTTGCTTTATATTGCTTCTAGTACTTTATATTTGGTTCACATGCTTTATTTGGTTTCATACACTTTTTTTTACATTGGCTCCATGTGCATTATATTGCTCCATGTGCTTTTTAAAGTCACTCCATCTTATGGTTGGCTACCTTACTGGAACCGAACCAGACTGACATTAAGAGACCAAACGCTTCTTTCATCTGAACTAGTGTCGTTACAAAATGATTGTTCTCCTTGCATTTTTTTATATATATTTTTTTTAAACCTTTATTTAACTAGGCAAGTCAGTTAAGAACAAATTCTTATTTTCAATGACGGCCTAGGAACAGTGGTTTAACTGCCTGTTCAGGGGCAGAACAACAGATTTGTACCTTGTCAGCTCGGGGATTTGAACTTGTAACCTTCCAGTTACTAGTCCAACGCTCTAACCACTAGGCTACCCTGCCGGAGCACTAGATCATGGGTATAAAAACAACCTCTATAGGACTATGATGGTTGACGATCTGTCAGAAGGTCATGTTTATTATGGCCTGACCTGTTACTGGCTGTACTGTAAAAGAGCTTGTTTTCTTTTCTCCTGCTGAGAATGGACAGGTGGTTGGACTTGAATAATTATTCCACAGTCATCATTTGCATATGTCCAAAGGAATTTGATTGTCCAAAAAAAAAAAAACATCTCAGAGTGATCTCACTCCTGACGTGCACATGTGGATATAACATCTTAATTAAACATACTGCAGCCTGGAACATTATAAGCGATCAACAAAGCAGAGCAATGTATGTCGACTTCCTTTTCTTACCTCTGAGTCTAACAATTTGCTACACCATATTGATAAAAGCACTTTAACTGATACCTTTAACTCAAATCACTCACGTTAAAGCAAGGAGCAATAAGAACGGGTATTTTGTTCACACAGGCTTTGCATGGCTAGTGTAACACGGGATGTATGTGTGGCATTAATAGTTTACGGTAAGGTCCGGTACAAATTTGGATCTGTCTATGCCACATGCAAGACAGATGCAGGGATGCAGTCTAACGTTGACTTAAATAAGACTAGGATGAATGCTTTTCTTCATGAATTCCCTTGCTCTACTACAGATGGCGTCCACAGCATGGCGATTGTATTTCCCACCAGCCACTCATCTTTTTTTTGTGTTTTTTTCTTCCTCTCGTAGATCTGTTTTAATGTCGGCTAATTGATCTCCAGTGATTTGCAATGTGTACTTCGCAATAATACAAATATTTAATTTTCTATACAAGTGAATTCAAATCTATAAGTCAATATGTTATATAAATATATAATGTTACTGTAAAATATCAAACTGTATGGAAAAATGACACTAGTGACAACTGTGCACTGTATTGTTGGTTAGCCTAGCTTAAGCATTCCAAACCTTGGATTACGAAAACAAACTAATGCAGTAATGTTGAAATGAAACTATACCAAATTAAAGTTGTAATTTATCAAAATATATGTTTCTCTGACACAATGTTTTTTTCTTTCTGCAATACAATTACTATTGATTCTCCAGTAAAAGTAGGCCTAATTTGCTTCAAAGGTCAGCTACAAAGAAAAAGGCTGGCTGCAAGAGGTGTTATAGCGTGTAGCAATATACAGCCAACAATGTTTTTTTAAAGTCATTTCCATAACATTTGCGGAGATCACATTTATGGTAAACGCTGCCCATTTCCTCTCAAGCGTAAATTGCGGACTAAAGTTGTTGACGCGCCTTGCATTGAATCCCGGCCAACGTACGCTACAACTACAGTACCAGTCAAAAGTTTGGACACACCTACTCATTCAATGTTTTTCTTTATTTATACAATAATAGGGAGAGTAGCAACAATGCTGAACTTTCTCCAGTTGTAGACAATTTGTCTTACCATGGACTGATGAACATCAAGGCTTTTAGAGATACTTTTGTAACCTTTTCCAGCTTTATGGAAGTCAACAATTCTTAATCTTAGGTCTTCTGAGATCTCTTTTTGTTTGAGGCATGGTTCACATTAGGCAATGCTTCTTGTGAATAGCAAACTCAAATTTTGTGAGTTTAAAAAAAAAAAATCTAAGGCAAGGTAGCAACCAACATCTCCAATCCGGTCTCATTGATTGGACTCCAGGTTAGCTGACTCCTGACTCCAATTAGCTTTTGGAGAAGTCATTAGCTTAGGAGTTCACATACTTTTTTCCAACCTACACTGTGAATGTTTAAATGATGTATTCAATATAGACAAGAAAAATACAATAATTTGTGTGTTATTAGTTTAAGCACACCGTTTGTCTATTGTTGTGACTTAGATGAAGATCAGATCAAATCTTATGACCAATTCATGCAGAAATCCAGGTAATTCCAAAGGGTTCACATACCTTTTACTCCCACTTCACTTCTGTATACTTTCCCAGTACATTATTAACATGTCATTCTTAATCTTTGCAGAAGGGGGAGTGATGTACCATCATATTACAGCAAACCTGTACAATAACTTTAGACAAAGTAAACACAGCACTTTTATGCATTTTCTCTCTAGGGTTTTGACCATTTTTGTCAATCATTTCTTACTTTTGGAACACAATACAGCACTGGATGCTTGCCCTACTCTAATTTGATGTGCTCTATTTGTTTTTGACCCTCCTAGAATGAATTGGCTGCCCTGACGAGATTTAAATGAGCTTACATTCTCTGGTGTTGCAGCGAATTCGCAGTCATCGAGACTGCTAAATATGCAATACTAGCAACACATTTGACTCTGTCGATTTATCCCGTCTGTTTGATCCTGTTCACTGATTTATACCGCAGTTAAATTCGTGTGACTCTTGCTTGCCCAAACGGCTTGCGTGAGGACCCACAATACTCTCCCGAATATGGTGGGACAAGATCAAATGTGCTCGGTTACCATGAATACATCCTGTTTATTTTCTCTCGATCACCTTTTAATGTTGGAGTAGGTGGAATAATACATTTGACTGTTTGTCATATATTTGATAATTTTTTACATTCAGAAGAAGAGCCAGGGAAAATGAGTTTTTAAAGGCAGGGTTTATCTGTCCTGCCTGGGAGACAAAGGCAGGAACAGCCAGAAGATGGAGCTGTGCAACCAAAAATGGACTTGTGTTTTGCTGATGGGTGAGCCCTATCCTAGTATCACAGAGCAGGCGTTTACCATTTTTTAGATTGTATCCCATTTGGTATTTTAGAACTACCTAGCAAACACGGACATTTCATCACTGCAGTTGATAGGGAATACGGTTTACAGTGTTCAAATTCCATCGGGGTAATGGTCTGTTTACTGCATTCTATTCTAATTTCTATGGTCCATATACCTGCTGCAAAGTATGGCTAATTGTTGTTTTAGCCGTTAAAAAGCCATTGCTTGAATGTTCCTATCAAGAGTGTTTTGGAATTGAATTGAGCGAACCAAACAGCCTCTAGAGGTCTACTAAAGAAGTTGTGTGGGTGTAAAATGTCTCTTCTCCAATATGAGAGGATTATTTCCTCGGTTATTTTATTCCAACGCATGAGGACTAAACATTAGAGAAGGCTGAGAGAAAGCTGTGGGGGGCTGTTAGCCCCTGGTCGATAACCATCACTCAGCCAAAATGATTGCCTTGGTCAGTTGTGCATCCGAAATGAAGACCAGAAGCGAAGGAACAGGGCACTAAACTGACGCCCTGCAACAAAGCAGTTAGCCATCTAATGTGCCTGAATATTCTGAAATAATAACTTTTTTGTTTTTAGAATCATAAGCTTGAAATGGGTATGGTCTAATTTATTAAAATACCTATGTTTTAGCTTTTTAAATGAAGCAGAAAATCAACTGTTATTCCTGGTTGTTTATCAAAGTTAGCTGACTAACTAATTGATCCTGCTTTAATGCCCTTCTGGTTCCAACAATGACCGTAATTAAATTGGACTGGGGTAGACGCCAATGTCAGGGATGGATTATTGATTTGCTGTGGATTACATTTACAAGCATGCAATTGTCACACATAAGCCACACATCTAAACAATGGGATTCAGAATCCCCCAACTGCCCCTGCTAAATAGATTTTGTGCCAGAAGGTTCACCATCCCTTTGGAAAACTCAACGTTCTTAATTGAAATGGATTCCATTGAAAAAGAAGAGTTGGATAATCTGCTAATGGGAGAATGGACTGAGACTCATGTCAGTCGGTCGTTGTTCTGGGGTAGTTTTTCATATCCATCTCGAAGGACCATGACAAAGAGAAGGGGGCAATAGACGCATGCTTTACCAGTTCTAGTCCGTAAGAAGTTAGTCATGATCATTAGAAACCATGAGAGTTCAAGGATCACAGGAGTAATGCCCCTTCAGTCATCACCAATGCACAGAAGACAGACGGCACCATTCGAGGGCAGCCACAACAGCCCCAGCACGCCACCCCCGAGGCAACCTTTGGGTGGAAATAGATGGGGGGTGCTCACGGGGGTAAATAAAACATAAATAAACAGGATGGGGTAAATAAGATCTAAATAAACAGGATGGGGTAAATACAGTGCCTTGCGAAAGTATTCGGCCCCCTTGAACTTTGCGACCTTTTGCCACATTTCAGGCTTCAAACATAAAGATATAAAACCTATTTTTTTGTGAAGAATCAACAACAAGTGGGACACAATCATGAAGTGGAATGACATTTATTGAATATTTCAAACTTTTTTAACAAATCAAAAACTGAAAAATTGGGCGTGCAAAATTATTCAGCCCCTTTACTTTCAGTGCAGCAAACTCTCTCCAGAAGTTCAGTGAGGATCTCTGAATGATCCAATGTTGACCTAAATGACTAATGATGATAAATACAATCCACCTGTGTGTAATCAAGTCTCCGTATAAATGCACCTGCACTGTGAATGTCTCAGAGGTCCGTTAAAAGCGCAGAGAGCATCATGAAGAACAAGGAACACACCAGGCAGGTCCGAGATACTGTTGTGAAGAAGTTTAAAGCCGGATTTGGATACAAAAAGATTTCCCAAGCTTTAAACATCCCAAGGAGCACTGTGCAAGCGATAATATTGAAATGGAAGGAGTATCAGACCACTGCAAATCTACCAAGACCTGGCCGTCCCTCTAAACTTTCAGCTCATACAAGGAGAAGACTGATCAGAGATGCAGCCAAGAGGCCCATGATCACTCTGGATGAACTGCAGAGATCTACAGCTGAGGTGGGAGACTCTGTCCATAGGACAACAATCAGTCGTATATTGCACAAATCTGGCCTTTATGGAAGAGTGGCAAGAAAGCCATTTCTTAAAGATATCCATAAAAAGTGTTGTTTAAAGTTTGCCACAAGCCACCTGGGAGACACACCAAACATGTGGAAGAAGGTGCTCTGGTCAGATGAAACCAAAATTGAACTTTTTGGCAACAATGCAAAATGTTATGTTTGGCGTAAAAGCAACACAGCTCATCCTGAACACACCATCCCCACTGTCAAACATGGTGGTGGCAGCATCATGGTTTGGGCCTGCTTTTCTTCAGCAAGGGACAGGGAAGATGGTTAAAATTGATGGGAAGATGGATGGAGCCAAATAAAGGACCATTCTGGAAGAAAACCTGATGGAGTCTGCAAAAGACCTGAGACTGGGACGGAGATTTGTCTTCCAACAAGACAAAGATCCAAAACATAAAGCAAAATCTACAATGGAATGGTTCAAAAATAAACATATCCAGGTGTTAGAATGGCCAAGTCAAAGTCCAGACCTGAATCCAATCGAGAATCTGTGGAAAGAACTGAAAACTGCTGTTCACAAATGCTCTCCATCCAACCTCACTGAGCTCGAGCTGTTTTGCAAGGAGGAATGGGAAAAAATGTCAGTCTCTCGATGTGCAAAACTGATAGAGACACCCCAAGCGACTTACAGCTGTAATCGCAGCAAAAGGTGGCACTACAAAGTATTAACTTAAGGGGGCTGAATAATTTTGCACGCCCAATTTTTCAGTTTTTGATTTGTTAAAAAAGTTTGAAATATCCAATAAATGTCGTTCCACTTCATGATTGTGTCCCACTTGTTGTTGATTCTTCACACAAAAATACAGTTTTATATCTTTATGTTTGAAGCCTGAAATGTGGCAAAAGGTCGCAAAGTTCAAGGGGGCCGAATACTTTCGCAAGGCACTGTAAGATCTAAATAAACAGGATGGGGTAAATAAGATCTAAATAAACAGGATTGGGTAAATAAGATCTAAATAAACAGGATGGGGTAAATAAGATCTAAATGAACAGGATGGGGTAAATAAAGTATAATTAAACAGGATGCCATTGGATGTTCTTTGTATCTAATTAGCTGTTCGTGGCGCAAATATTGGTCAATATCATAGTTATTACCAGCGGTTAAAACAAATCGGGGATCGATCATGATTCAACTTGGAAATTCCATCCCCCGATGTCAGAAGTCAATGCTGCTAATCTGGCTCTCGAGGATCAAGGCACGACAACTGCCAGGATGAAAAACAAACGACAGTGAGCATTTTAGTGACTATTTACAAGTTATAGCAACATAGGAGTCTATTGAAATCTCCAGGGAAAAACACAACACCCTTCCTTTTGATCTTACCAAATACAACATGATGAGCAAAGAAAATCGTTCCAGACATTTTTGTTTTCCTTCCGTTAATGAGACCTCGCAACCGTCGGCTCTTCTGTCGAAAGGCTCTGGGAGAAATTAGCTACTCCACATCAAACTAGCTGAAGATAACTCTTCCTGACGCGTCAAATACAGCAACCTATAACATCGACACATCAACCCCTGGGTCACAACAAGCCACTCCGCTGTAAAGGGTTAAAAGAGCAGAGTATTGACCAGCAGGAAATACAACGAGCCCCCAGTGTGTAAACCACTACCCCTGGACCAGATGAAAATAAAGGGCAGCCATTAATAAACTGGCTGCTGGTCCACTTCAGACCTGCAATACAGACAGGCCTGCTACTACACAGCTCAGGACAGACGGCAGCACAACATGCTGGGAGGAACTATCTGGGCCTACCTATCATGATAGAGAATGTTCAACCCTATGGCGTTGCCTGCACTTGCTTTACAAAGGAGGGACAATACCTTTTGTAAAAGGATTGTGTTTCTGGGATGCAATGTCAATGAGTGTATTTCTTACGGAATATACACAATGGAGATTGTGGCTATAACCCAAGTTGTGTTGTTTTTAACCCTTCATATTTGAGAGTGTAGAGGGAGCAGTAAAAAAGAGAAGGGGTGAATGTGATGTGATAGCCCAGTCACTCATAGTGACTTTTGTGAACTTTTTGAGTTTAGGAAACATTTGAAAAGTTCAATCAAGTTCCTACTTTTGGAACAAACTGTGGATGCTTGACTTGGTCTAATTTGATGTACCCTATATTTGTTTTTGACACTCCGAATTAAACCCAGATTGTGTTGACTGCCTTGCTAAAATTGAACTGGCATCCTGGCATAGCACTGCCAATTCACATTTGGAGTGTGAGATGGGTCATTCCACCGATTCTGTGCTTTTTTGAGAAGTGTAACTTGAAAAAAAAAAAAAAAAATTCACATTTAACATTCTGTGATAATAAAGAGCTCATGTTCAACTTCATTAAAAAAAATCCCAACAAGAGGTTAAATAAAAAAGGACTACAGTAAGTGCCGAATAAAATCCACTCAGAATTTTTGTTAAACAGAAAACCCAAACACATGGCAGCAGATCCACAAGGTCTGCCATGAGAGGTGAATGTATAGTTCCCTTAAGGAAAAGCACCTTTAGTAAATCCGCTGTCTCTGTGAGTGCTTCCCATGTCTGGAATACACTGCCATCAGACATGCATAACTGCACCACATATCACACTTTCACAAATTGCTTGAAGACATGGCTAAAGGTCAATCAGATTTGTGAACATAATCCCTAGCTGTGTGTTCCCATTTTCATGTCTGTAGCTTGTGAGGCGTGGAAACACTTTGTTGCTTTTATTACTTTTGTATTGCTGCTTTTTGTTCTATGTTGCTCTGTGTATATGCTATGTCTTGCTTGTCCTATGTTGCTCAGCGTGTGCTCACTGCTCAATGATTGTCTATATTGTAATTGTTTTTAATAAACTGCCCAGGGACTGTGGTTGAAAATGAGCCGGTTGGCTAAAACCGGCACTTTTACTGAAACGTTGATTAATGTGCACTGTCCCTGTAAAAATAAAATAAACTCAAAAATAAATAAACTCATCTTAAATCAGCCCAAAATTCCCTTATGACAGGGAATCAAAATCAAATTGTATTGGTCACATACACATATTTAGCAGATGTTATTGCGGGTATTGCGAAATGTTTGCGTTTCTAGCTCCAACTGCAGTAATATCTAATAAGTAATACCTAACAATTTCACAACAATACACACACACACATCTAAGTAAAGGAATGGAATTAAGAATAAATAAATATTTGGATGAGGAATGTCAGCGTGGCACAGAATAAGATAGAATAGAATACACTATATACATATGAGATGGCTAATGCAAAATATGTAAACATTAAAGTGACTAGTGTTATATTATTGAAGTGGCCACTGATTTCAAGTCTATGTATATTGTCACGACCTCCGCCGAAGTCTGTCCCTCTCCTTGTTGGGCGGCAGTCGACGTCACCAGCCTTCTAGCCATCGCCGATCCACTTTTCATTTTCCATTTGTTTCGTCTTTGTTTTACACACCTGGTTTCAAATCCCCAATTACATGTTCATTATTTAACCCTCTGTTTTCCCCATGGTTTTTGTGCGTTTGTTTTATGTATTTCGGTCCTATTGTGTGGGCTTGGTATTACTACATGTATTTGGTCATTTTGAGTAAAGTTACTTTTATTACTCATCTCTGCTGACCTGTGCCTGACCCCTCTGCACCAGCTACACCCAGGCCATTACATATATAGGGTAGCAACTTCTGTGTTAGTGATGGCTTTTTAACAGTCTGATGGCCTTGAGATAGAAGCTGTTTTTCAGTCTCAGTCCCAGCTTTGATGCACCTGTACTGACCTCGCCTTCTGGATGATAGTGGGGTGAACAGGCAGTGGCTCAGGTGGTTGTTGTCCTTGATGATCTTTATGGCCTTTTTATTTTTTACTTTAGTTTATTTAGTAAATATATTCTCAATTCTATTTATTGAACTGCATTGTTGGTTAAGGGCTTGTAAGTAAGCATTTGACGATAAGGGATACACCTGTTGTATTCCGCGTATGTGACAAATAAAATGTGATTTGATGTGTTGTGTGCAACAGCGAGGGGTAATTGAATGCAAGCCAAAAAATTTTAACTGTTAAAAGATTTCTTGCATGTCTATGGGTGACAGGGTTGACGTGTGATGCTCCTCCCTCTGTTTTCCACCAGAAAATGGCCAAAAAGAATAGAACCAGCTCACCTGCTCTTACACTATGATCTGACTATTAGATGTTCAATGATTCTTTAAAAAAATAAATATATTTTAAAAGGAATAGTTTCACCATTATTAAAACGGCGGTTCAGTGCACATAACAGGTTTGACTTTAAAATGAGGGACAGACGTAAATGAATCACTAATCACAAAGGAATAATAATCTCCAGAAATGACTTTGTGAAAGCAACGAAATAACCACGGCTCTACAATTATGGTGAAAACTTGGAGACATTTTGGGAATAAGTGGGTTAAAATATTCCTAGAATTCATGGAGGGCCATTTTTAAAAATTTTGGCAAGTCTTTATTCATATTGAAAATAAGATGTATAGAACTATCCTTGTGGTCTATTTGAAACATATAGACCATATAACAGGCTTTTAAAATTAAATATTGGTGCACAATTTCTTCTTAAAATATCAAAGGGACACAAAAGGCACTCATTTCGTGGAATGACCAAAATATGCACAAGGGGCCTAGAACGAAGGCAGCGACTCATTTAGGCTCCATCAGTCTGTTCATTCATAATGCCGCAGTTAAATCGCCGTGACTCATTTGCTTGTCAAACGGCTTGCCGTGAGGATCCACAATGCTCTCTAATATAGTGGGACAAGATAAATGTGCACCATTTGCATGAATACTTCTGTTTATTTCCTCTTGATCACCTTTTAATGTTGGGAGTAGGTGTCCTTCATGTGGAATAATACCGTAGGCTGTTGAAGTCATTTTTATTTCCCATCATTTCCAAACATAGCCGACGGGATGGAGTGAAAATAATTTTCAGGGTTTTATTTGTCATTCCTGGAATACCCCTCTGGGTGCTACTTTGGAACCAGTTAAGTTTTATTGTACTTTTGGACATAAAAACAAATAAACTTTTTGTAGGGCAGTCGGGGGCAGAGCAAGCACATTCTCTGAATGATACACATTGATGTGCAGTGAGGTTGCAAGGTCAGTGAGTCTCTAGAGGAAGCCAGGTCAACAAAGTGATGTCCAATGAGATGGCATTCATCAAGACCGGCTCAATGCCGTGGCAGGAAGAGACCACATTTCCAAAAGACATAGGCAAAGAGCAGCCAGAAGATGGTGCTGTGCCCTATCCTAGTATCACAGAGCAGACCTTTTAAAATGAGATTCCACTGGTTTGTTTGATTGAGAACTGACTGGCTAGCACATAAGGATATATAACCACTGCAGTTAAGAAGTAATACGGTTCATTCCATTTGCTTAATGGTCTGTTGGGAATAGCATTAGTGGTTTGCAATTGCATTTGGCCATTTTTTCATTTCCATGGTCCATATACTTGCTGTAATGTGTGGCTGGCTAATGGTTGTTTAGGTACTAAAAACAGTAAGCCATTCTCCTCAAAATAATGTTTTGAAATTCATTTGAGCACGCTAAACACACACTGGACTTCAGCAGAGTTCCCAGCTTCTCAGTTATCTAATAGCCCAGCGTGTAGTAACCTGAATGAATAGGCCTGTAGACTAACATCTATTTGCTATTCGTTGTCCACTTAGGAAAATCCTAACTAACCGACCATTTTGTTTCAGCGTGTTGGGATTTGCACATGGTCATGAATTATCAACACATACAGTAGGCCTACAAACCCCTGACTTAAGACCTGTCCTTGGAACATCTGGACACACAACGGTTAGATGTCTGCGCAGCCACAGTCATGTTATGAATCGCACAATGTTGGAGAGATGAAGGACTTCCCGACTCTCTCACAACATCTGCATTAGGTCAGTTTGTCCTACACCAACCATCTCCTTTAGTTCACCCTCTGTAGTTGTCCTGACGTGCAGCCCTGGCTGGCTCCTCTCACTCGTTAAGACTGTGCCGTCAGCACTACTATCTCTGTCTGTCCCCTGTGCAACAAGTCAAAATGGCCTCTTTTACTCCCCACGGGATTGATTGGCGTAGTTGAGCTGCAAACATCAGACGTGCTCTATATCCATCAGTTCCAGTGTCAGGGTTCATTTTGCCTGGGTGCTTAAAAAAAGAAATAGCAGCGGCTGTGATATTATTAATCCAGAGGACACTGGCACAGGCCAATACGTCTCCACAACAACACTGTTTGATGCATTAGAATGAACACAACACCGAGATGGACTTTTTCATTTGTGCCTCGCTTGAACAATGACTAAAACCTTGCATCATTGGTAAAGGAATGATGAACGTTTGAATACGAGAACAAGGCGTACGTCTTCTAGTCAAACAGAAGAATAGCCCGACTCTGGAGGATAGACGTATTGATGGATCATTAAATAAGCATCAATTGTAAAGTGATGTCCGCATGCCAAATCATAGATCTAAATGTAGAGGAACAGGAAGGTTAACAAGCAGAAGACTCTATTCTTTCTATATCATAAAGAGGTTTCTTTCCTGATGACGTTTATTTAATTGTTTACCCACTGGGCACAGACGTCAATTCAACGTCTATTCCATGTTGGCTCAACGTCATTTCATTGAAAAGACGTGGAAACGACGTTGATTCAACCACTGTGTGCCCAGTAGGTAATGATTATAGAGGACAATATGACTCCCCTCTAAAGTGAGGAATGTATGTCCAGTATGTATTTTCTGCGCACTAGTGATCCAATGTGGTCCTTATTGAGCCAATAACACTGGTTTCCATATGTGTCAAGGCTGTTTTCTGGATCACCAACATTCACTATGTTTGACATGATATCCATGCAGCGAACCCATCCACTCAGAACTGTACTGTTTCAACGATGAGAGAAAGCAAAGCACAAAGAAATGTACTTCCAAGGACACACTGAATGATACATCTGCTTGCAATGAGAGAGCTGGGAGTGTGTTATGTATCTCGTTTATCCTCATGATAAACTAGCCTGCCGCTGACGTACAGATCTCCATGCCAAGTCAGCTGCAACTCGTACCGTTAAGACACATTGGTAACATTTTACTTGACTCCCAGTGTCATAACATTTTAATAACCATGTCATATTGTCATAACAGCTGTCATAACTTGTCATAACCTGTCATAATATGGTCATAACACTGTCATGACCATTATATTTACACCTGTTGTGACATATTGTGTTAATTTATGGCTGGTTATGACACCTTATGAATGTCTGGCAACACAAAGGTTGTGTGTTCGAATCTCATCACGGACAACTTTAGCATTTTGGTTAATTAGCAACTTTGTAACTACTTACTACTGTTTTTAATATACTTTGCAACTACTTTGCATGTTAGCTAACCCTTCCCCTAACCCTAACAACCCTTTAACTTAACTCCTTACCTTAACACTTAGAGCTAGTTCTCATTAGCGTTAGACACCTAGCCAACATGAGCAACAACAAATTGGAATTTGTAACATATCGTACGTTAGCAAATGTTGTACCATATTGTACCACAACCCACTTTGTAACATGTACGAATTGCAATTTGTAAAACATCGTACGAATTGAAATTTGTACCATATCGTACGAATTGAAATTTGTACCATATCATACAAATTTAAATTTGTAACATATCATACAAATTGTAATTTGTAACATATCATACGGAATGGATGATGAGATTCACAAATTAATACATACCATACAAAATATAATATATCATACTAAATGGAGTGTCTCGGATTTACCTACAGAATAATACGAAATGCTCTGAGACCACGTTGCAAAGAAATACATGGGGTGATTTAACAGTTCATTCTCCTCTTTTGCTTTCCTCGCTGTATATTACAAGCAGCTAGTCTGATTGAATTACACCTACAGTGGGATGTGTTGACAGTCAGACTCTGGGGTCAAATAGAGTGTGAGAATTACGTAAACAACTGCTCAACACACAATTGAACCCTATCCAGAGCCCAATGCCACTTAAGCAGATGCACCCAAGATTCTCCAAACCAAGCATTATTAGGCCCAGAGAGAGAGAGACTATAATATGTAATTTTGTTCTCCATGCAGTATAGGTGTCCTGTAAACTCTCTGATGGTGCTCCCCACACCCTCCCCATCTTCCAGTTGGTTTGATAGTGCTGTGCATAGTTCTTTAGTTAAAGCTACCACCATGTTAATTGGGACCATTTATCTTATTTTGTCTCTGGACACCAGCATGTCTGCAATTTATCATCTGCTCTTCCCTCTCTTCTATGCAGAGGTACAACTTTCCAAACTTTTAGCATGTGATTAGCATACTGTTTCTATGCAACAGAAGCAGTACAATTCTTCATTACACATCCCATGTTGAATCTGGTCAATGTTATTATCTTTCATATTAGATGTTGGCTTATAATGTCTATAGACGTAAACATCATTTTGGCAGTCTATTCATTATAAAGACTTTTGGCTACTTTGAGTTATTAATGCGTGGAATGGTGACGGTGCAATGAATTATTATGTCCCTAAATAAAAAAACAACTAAATGGCAAAAAATAGGTTAATATCTACAATCGTATTGATATATATGCCCCACCCAATTGGTAGGCTAAAATTAGATTATCCAATACTGCATTTTTGGGAATAGGACCCACAGCCCCTTTGGTTCATAATTGACTGCCCAGAGAGCCCGATAAACCCCCTGCTGCTGGTCCTCCCTTCGACTGTGGATTCGTATGCCTTTGCGGTGTCTCCAGCAAGAGAGACCGAACAACCCACTCGGTTTAGCAACAGTATTCGTTTCACTCTAGCCTATATTTCATGTATTCTTTCTCCCCCTCTGCGCTGATGGCGAGCAAGCGCGCGAACACTGTACAACAAGGGTGCGCACGAGAAGACAAGCCATAGACAGCGCGTGAAGACACGATGTGTTGATGGGATTGAACTGCAAGCGGCACTATTTCTCTTGGATTGTTGTCTTTTAGTCTCCATTCGACGGATTTTTGGAAGCTAAAACTCATTCGTGCGCGTATGCGACACCGTATTCGTTCACCTTCGCTGTGTGGGTTGTGTGCTGCGTATTCAGATATGATGAGAGACTGAAGAACGTGCCTATTTCTAACGGACGGTGGCGGCATGAATAAATATACACGTTCATACAGCAGCAGCATCCGCCTACCTTACAGGATACAAGACCAGATGCTTAGGTTTCTTCGGTTTTACACATCACCAGCAACGGGGACCGCTATGAACGAACCTGCCAATAAAGACGCTCCACGCATGCTTTTACCATCCGGTGATGTTTTTGTTCAATGATGGGCACGCCTTGGAATAATGAAGATACGATCAACTTTACTTTGGCTTTGTGATGGGTGCATTTTAGGATCAATAGGCTACGTAAAGTAACGAAACGTCTGTCATTTTAGCGTAGATTCCGCATATTCCGTTATTTTACATCCATAGATTTGAGTGCGGATTACGGAAACACAAGTGGCAGTTATTATAAACCTGTCTTTTTCTTTTATGAATGTGAGATATTGAACAATAGAAAACTTAAAATGCCTATGCTATGACTGTCATAACCTATACCTGCTAATGTAAGCCACGCGTTATTGATTTCATAGCCAAACGTGATCGCAAAATTTGAAAGGTAAACTTTACCTATGCAGATCCAATCGATTGCACGATAAGGAGAGTTGTGGCGATCAGTTTGTCACGGGGGTGTGTTTTTTCAGCCCCTCATATCAACTTTTACACATGAAACAAGACACATAGGGAAACTAACCAGCAGAGAGAGTGTTAGAGTGGAGTGTTGTACAACCATTGTAGCCTATAGACTACTTGCTGAATAAGTTAAGGCAATCGTAAAGAAAAACAATTTCAATGGTTTTCCGAAAGTTGCCCGGTGTGTCAGCATCGGGCATGGGTCTTCGCCTATCCCAGAAATTCGTCTTTCTACTTTTTCTCTCGGGCTTGGTAACTCTGTGTTTCGGGGCCTTATTCTTCTTACCTGACTCTGTCCGTTTGAAACGTATTTTTCTCTCAAAGACGGAGAGCCAACCAGTAACGGTAGGGTCTGAGAATGATGTAAGGGAGCATCTTAAGAAGGGCGCAAAGGACCCAGAACATCTCCGGGGCATCACCTCGGCCAAAGGGGAGACCAGCACAAAACTCAAAGCCTTGAGCCGCAAGCCCTCTGTCACCAATGAGGCTAAAACGGATAAGAAAGTCGCTGGCGGGGAAGCGTTGGAGGACATGACGCTGTCGAGGTCTAAAACGGACTCGGCTTCTAAGGATGAGAAAGTGACCTCGTCTTCTAACCAGGGTGCCAACACGGATACTTCTTTCGATTACAACAAGTTTAAAAAATGTCTGCTAAAGCCGCCCTTGGGGATCGAACATGGCAAGCCGAGCGACCCTCAGACCCTTCAGCGTCGGGAGAAAGTCAAGGAGGTAAGATGAAAAGCAGTCACAGTGTAATACAGTTATCTACACAACAGATGGGGGATCCCTGTCCTAAGCTGTCAAATCATTGCAGACCAATTGTCACAATGCGAAATGCCACTGCAATGTAATACAAGTAATCAACATGTGCAGTAATTACGCATCAAGCTGCCTAAGGGGTTTTTAATGTGGCCCCTGGCCAGAAGGAGGGTTCACTTCCCAATAACATGGAAAAGATGTTCTGTACCTGCTCTCTGTGGTCTTTGATGAGGTTTTAGGCTAGACATCTTAGTCACACAGATTGTTAGTGACTATGCAAAATGGAATGCGTCATTGTTAGTGCATAACAATGGTTATAGAGGCATTGAGGGTAATGAATGTGATTTTAATGGCTATCTCACACACAAACAAACACACACACACACACACACACACACACACACACACACACACACACACACACACACACACACACACACACACACAGACAGCACTGTCTACACACCAACTGCTATTATGTTTGCCTAACCAACTTGCTCAGGACTACCTCCAGGGGTATGGCATCAGCCTGCTGTTCAGCTCAGTGAAGTTCAGTAATGCCTGAGAGTGAGAGCATATGTCTGTACTGTATCACACATCCTCACTGACTCAGGGCAGAGGAGACAGGGGAGAGAGCAGAGGAGACGGGGGAGAGAGCAGAGGAGACGGGGGAGAGAGCAGAGGAGACGGGGGAGAGAGCAGAGGAGACGGGGGAGAGAGCAGAGGAGACAGGGGAGAGAGCAGAGGAGACGGGGGAGAGAGCAGAGGAGACGGGGGGAGAGAGCAGAGGAGGCGGGGAGAGAGCAGAGGAGGCGGGGGAGAGAGCAGAGGAGGCGGGGGAGAGAGCAGAGGAGGCGGGGGAGAGAGCAGAGGAGGCGGGGGAGAGAGCAGAGGAGGCGGGGGAGAGAGCAGAGGAGACGGGGAGAGCAGAGGAGACGGGGAGGCGGGGGAGAGAGCAGAGGAGGCGGGGGAGAGAGCAGAGGAGGCGGGGGAGAGAGCAGAGGAGGCGGGGGATAGTGTTGGGACAAACAGGCAGTGTCCAGTATGCATGGATGGCTTTGGGACATTGCATGTGACAGGGATGTGGCATGCTGTCATTTCCACTTACTCTGTTGTCACCCTCTCAATGTCCTCACATGCCTCTCTTCTATCTGGTGGTCGTGTTGTTAAGTGATCACCAACAGTCCCACACCATCATCACTAACGTTTTGTCCTAGTATTGAATCAGCGGGAAAGTCCACTCTAGTCTAGTGTGTGTTTCCGTTGCACTAACCTTGAAACAAGCACTGAATGAATCACCCCCCCCAAAAAAAATGATGTTTTAGAAAAGCATAGAGGTTAACAACTATCTGGCTGCTTCTAGTGGTTGGCTATCTACAGTATAGCATAGTGCAGGGATCCCCAATTATATTCAGCCATGGGCCAATTTTTCCTTGAGCTGTTGGTCGCTGGGCCGGAACACAGTTATAAATCATTTGTACACTGCAAATTGACCACAAGAATCCCAAACAGATATAGTATCTGACAAAACCTTGATTCCGTTGGGATACGATCACATATGCCTCTCTATTTCTGCATGGGAATACTTGGGACCATATGTCCTAAATTAAAATCACTTTGAGCTTCTGGTGATTTTATGGTCTTTTATGTCTGACAGCGGGCCGCCTATTGGGGAACCCTGGAGTGGTATCTGTTCTTGCTGTTTCCAAGTGTTACATGAGATTCCACAGTTTCAGCCCATTTGGCAGAGTTCCAGAACCATCGTCTCTATTCCTGGTGCTTCACATTCCCAATGCCAATCCCATGGCTGTATCCCAAAATGGCACCCTATTCCCTACACAGTGCACTACTTTTGACCAGAAACCTAATGGGCCCCGGACAAAAGTAGTGTGCTGTGTAGGGAATAGGATGCCATTCCAGATGCAGACCATGCCTGTGGTTTGTCTGACTTCATAGTCATGGAGATTTAAGAATAAACACAAAAAACAACATGCCTCCAAACCCTTCTTATTCCTGTATGATGAAGAATGAGCTGTAGCAAATTATCCCCACGAGCTATATTGTGTTGCTGTCTGACTGTGCTGTGGCGGACATTGCAACAGCAGGGCTAGGGCTATAAACACTAGATATTCAAGGGGAAAATAACTTGCGAAGGCAGCGAGAGGATTGCCTTGCGATCTTATGATCAGCCCAAAGCAATGGCCCCAATGTTCCCGCTGAGCTCATATCGTACCAAATGTGAATGGGCTTCAGTTTCTCAACAAACTGCCGAGGTGATAAGTGGCACCCCCCTGTGTGTGCCAACTGCCAAGACAAGGTGGCACAGGATGGCACAGGAGACAATGGCAGGTAAATGTTCGAGGGCTCTTTCCTGGCCAAAACGGACATGATGCCTCTAAACAAAGCCAATTGTTCAGGTGTGTGTGTGCTTGCGTGCATGTTTCTGTTTGGACAGACATCCCAGCAAGTCTCCCCTCCTTTGCTAGTCCTCATCAGGTGGAAATGGCCTCCATTTGGAAATTCCTCCCTCTGTATTCTTCTAACTATCTGATATTCTGCCTCATTGGGTTCTTGTATGGTTTTGGTGCTGCCTCATTGGGTTCCTGCATGGTTTGCTGCTGCCTCATTGGCTCTTGAAGAGCTGATATCAGGGTGGGGGCCATTGGCAGATTACCCCAAGTCTGTTCTAGTCATTGCTGAATCAACGGGAAGTTGACCTCTCTTCTCTTTTTAAATTGTTAATATCTTTCTTACTTTACCTTCAGACAAGGTTATTAGTCGGTGTAGAAAAGTCCAGTGTAGTGATGGTGCAGGGGCTGGTAAAGGGGGCTGGTGCAGGGGGCTGGTGGAGGGGGCTGGTAGAGGGGGCTGGTGCAGGGGGCTGGTAGGGGCTGGTGCAGGGGGCTGGTGCAGGGGGCTGGTAAAGGGGGCTGGTGCAAGGGGCTGGTGGAGGGGGCTGGTAGAGGGGGCTGGTGCAGGGGGCTGGTAGAGGGGGCTGGTAGAGGGGGCTGGTGCAGGGGCTGGTACAGGGGCTGGTGCGGGGGGCTGGTAGAGGGGGCTGGTGCATGGGGCTGGTAGAGGGGGCTGGTGCAGGGGGCTGGTGCAGGGGCTGGTGCAGGGGCTGGTGCAGCGGTACATCAGAACAAACACAATCGCCAGAGCAAACAGAACACGTGACATGAATCGAGGAACACACGTCTTTTTCTCCCATTCGCGGGGCTCTCACACACACACACACACACACACACACACACACACACACACACACACACACACACACACACACACACACACACACACACACACACACACACACACACACACACACAGAAGCCTCTTTTATATGTCTTATCGTAATGTCTGCACAACACACACACCAAACATCAAGCAGCTCCTTTAAAAATGTCTCCCTCCCAAAGATTTGTTCCTTGCTCTCTATGTATTTTTCTAGAGCTGGATGTGTCGGCACAGGCAAATACAGGCAGGGGATGTGCGTATGCTGAACGTACGACTGCAATGTGAGGACACAGTGTATGTGTGTGTATATGTGTGTGTGTGGTTTGCCTCGGTAAGAGATATTTGTATGGGGACACTGTAACACAGTGAAGGGGTCAGCTTCACTGCTTGCTGTTCAGAGTACTGCAGCAATGGGACAGACACATTGCAGGCTTTCTGTGGCAGAGAGAGCCTCCCAATGTTGCGATAAGGCTACAGTTCCCCCAGGGCTCTCTCTCTGTGTGTGTGTCTGTGTGTGCGTGCGTATCTCTGCTTGCATGGGTTTTGACCATGTTGCTTGTCATTTGAATAAGATGTTGGGTAATTGCGTACTGAAGGGTTGCCACAACTGTCATAACAAACTGAAAATCCAAACACCAGTCCAGCATTTAAGCTTCATCTGCTTTGTCAGACTTTTCGGAGACGACAAATCAGTTCTCTTTTTCAGAACGAAAACTCTTGAGAGTACTTTTGAGGGCATTCCTGAAATATTCCCACAACAGTTCGTTCTCTACCAGAGAAACCAGTGGAACATCATGGTGAACCACAGGAGAATTGTACACCATAGAACATATTGTTTTGTTGTCACTCACTTCCAACACTTATCAGTCACCCACCCCCTCAATTCCCCCCAAAGAAACACCGGCAGCCAATTTCTGAAAGTATGTTCACTGTCTTTCATATGAAAACCCCCATGAGTTGTGAAAAGGAAATGGGCGACCGGCTGAATTAGAAGCTCCCGTTAAAAATAGACACTGTGTTCTGCTGCTGTCCTCTAACCAGCTGGGTGCGATGACCTCCCTCAACCTCCTGTTCCTGTCTCCAGCTAAGGGCCAGGTGCACGAGGGGACTTCACCCTGGGCTGGGAAATTACCGCTTACAGAGCGGGGCCATGCCCCTGTTGGAATACTTTACAAATCCATCCTTTGTTGTTACCTTCCTTGTTTCCTTCTTGGTTTCCTTTCTTCTTTCCTTGAGGTAAGCACAGGTCTATAATGGATTGGATAGGTATAGCCTAAGCAATGTTACCATCCTATATTGCTTTCACCAATCCAACCAATTAGATTTGTGATGACTTCAAGGAAGGTTGGAAGGAAGGATGCTTTTTTTTCTTCTCCCTCCCTGCGGGTCTCTGTGGGGGTTTGAGGAGCGGGAAACGTTTGTTTCGTCGCTGGCTCGGTGGAAGAAGTGCAAATGTCAGACGCTGGTGTTTTGTTATGTGAGCCCATTGTTTTCTCCGGCCAGCGCATGTGGAGGAGTTCGCAGCTGAGCCCTTTGGGTATTGCGCAAGTCGATAGCAGCTGAGTGTGATATTACAGACCAGGTCAATGCAATAACAACTCTGTTTGTGTAGGCCCATGCACAGACAAAGCGACCTTTCTGAGCCTGAAGCAGAGTACACTCATGGTGGTTTGATGAGGTGTAAGTCAGGTGATGCCCATCCCCACAGGAAAGGGCCCGGAGAAAACGAGCGAAGCGAGAGAACAGGAGGGGGGAAAGGAAGGATGGCATTGGAGAGGAGCTGTTAGCTTGCATCCTTCTTGCAATCAAGGCAGTTCCCCCCCCCCCCCCTCTGTACAGAGGGCACTAGCTCCAGGGAAAGTCTCTGTAGAGGCGTGCTTTTCAAGAGGTATCTGAGTCTGTTTCCCTCTTAAATCAGAAGGCCTAGATTATCTTGCCTTTTGTGTGTGTGTGTGTGTGTGTGTGTGTGTGTGTGTGTGTGATGGGAGCCAGGAGGGAAGCTTCCTCTCTGGAAGTAAAATATCATGTTACAGCACATCTTGTAAGCCTTAGTCTGGTAAAGCCGACCGTAGGGAACAGTGACTAGGGTCTGGTTTCAACGATGGACTCTGTTGGCATAGAGGAACTACGTCACTGCCTAGGTCACTGCTTTATCTGCTTGAATAAAACTTGAATAAAATACTACAAAGTAGCTAGAAAGATGGAGATCCCAGAGGTTCTATTTAATGAGTGCATTTCACAAGTGGCTAAGTTTGCATCAACTACCATTATTAAAACCACTGCAGAGGCTTTGACTGCAAAGTTTGATTTCGAATCGCGACGTTCTGGCATGTCTGTCTTGTGATTTGTTGGGAGAGTTGTTTGTTTGAAGAGGACCCAACTCTGAACAATTTTTTCCCCCGTATCGAAGTTGCCAAAAGAGTCTGCAATTGAAACCAGACCCTAGTCACAGGTTTCTGCCTGGCCTCTCTTCCAGGGAAGGCACTTTGAGGCTGTCATCGGTGCCTCACTGTTTAAGGGAGAGAGGAGCCCACTACTTCATCAACACCAGTGAAGGAGGACCTATTTATTTCGCAACTTATTTTCTCTCAATTCAGGGAGAGGTTTGTGAGCTTTGAGTGTGTGTGTGTTGTGGTGTGCGTGTGTGTGCTTATGTGTAAGAGAGAGTCATTTAGCTCGCATTGGAATTAAAAGGCCTGAGAGGGGCCTGAGAGTCCAAAAGTCACATGTAGTGGTAGAAAAAAGGGATTTGTTGACGTGGCTGACTTTCCACAGATGTGTTGCCAAATTACACAGAAACAGTTTGTTTGTTGTACTTTTCACATGCACCCCTACGTGTTTACCGTTGCCTGTGTGTTGTGTCACTTTCCAGTGAAAGCAACCTGGTCTTACAGTTCACCCAGAGTGTTGGCCTTGTCTTTGGGGCCACAGGAGCACAGAGGGGTACACGGATTTTGGATTATAAATGGCGTTGAAAATTATATTTTTGCTTTTTTTAGTCCTTTAGACTTCTATTTGAATTATTAGACTATTCCTTATTCCCATAGAATAACATTGTAATCGCTCTCTCTCTCCCTCTCTCATATCTGTCTCTCCCAGGCCTATGGCTCAGCTCTCCTCTCTCTTCAGGCAGAGACTCATCCATGTTGCACACTAAAGCAGAAAGGACTAAAGAGCACATCTCCCTCCCCTCTGTGTCATTAGCTGCACCCTGTTGCTGCTATCGCTGACATTATTACCATAGACGAGAGAGAGGGAGAGAGGGAGAGAGATGGGGAGGAAGTGAGACAAAGCAATGAGACAGAGAAAAAGGGAGAGAGAGAAAATTGACGTTTCCCTCTGTGTTGTCAAGGACAGGTTACTGTGTGAGAGGAAAGATGGAGACAGACTGAGTCATACAATACATTGGATTCTGCCTCTCCGTGTGCTCGTACAGTTCAGCTGTCATGCCACACTGCACATGCTTTCTGACCGGTCAGTTCTCACACAGGTGCCAACGTGTATGTATGTGTGTGTGTGAACAATACCCAGGCCCTGTTTGACATCTCTACTAGGTGCCAAAGGAGACTGCTTTCTTTTTGTCTTCATCTTCTCCTCCCATTCCCTGTAAATGCCAGAAAGAGAAACGAAGAGAGAGAGAATGAGTGTAAAGTTGTCCAGTTTTAACCTGCGGCCCCATCCCCAGCTTTTATTCCTGTCTGATTGGTCAGAAACAGGATGTGTGTAAATCTGGCACATCTCTGAACAGCGCAGGTCAAAGAGGAGACACTAGAGAGGGCCAGGGTCGCCGGTCCCCATAACTCTCTCTCACTTCCTGCTTGTCCTCTTACCATGACTCTCTCTTTGGGTCTTTAGCTCTGTGCTGCCCCAGATATATTTACAGGGACATACCTTGCCAGCCCTCTACAGTTTTATATTGAACCTTTATTTTAGAGGTCTGAGGTATGATATTTCAACACCGATACCGATTATTGGAGGACCAAAAAAAAGCCCATACCGATTAATCGGCCATTTTGACAATTACAACAATACTGAATGAACACTTATTTTAACTTAATATAATACATCAATAAAACCAATTTATCCTCAAATAAATAATTAAACATGTTCAATTTGGTTTAAATAATGCAAAAACAAAGTGTTGGAGAAGAAAGTAAAAGTGTGCCATGTAAGAAAGCTAACGTTTCAGTTCCTTGAACATGAGAACATATGACAGCTGGTGGTTCCTTTTAACATGTGTTTTCAATATTCCCAGTTAAGAAGTTTTAGGTTGTAGTTATTATAGGAATTATAGGAATATTTCTCTCTATACAATTTGTATTTCATATAACTTTGACTATTGGATGTTCTTATAGGCACTTTAGTATTGCCAGTGTAACAGTATAGCTTCCGTCCCTACCTGGGCTCGAACCAGGAACACATCGACCAACAGCCACCCTTGAAGCATCGTTACCCATCGCTCCACAAAAGCCACGGCCCTTGCAGAGCAAATGGAAGTATTTGGTCAATAACAAAAGTTTCTCAATACTTTGTTAAATACCCTTTGTTGGCAATGACAGAGTACGGAGATAAGTATTTGGTCAATAACAAAAGTTTATTTTCCACAATAATTTGCAAATAAATTCATTAAAAATCCTACAATGTGATTTTCTGGATTTTTTTTTTCTCATTTTGTCTGTCATAGTTGAAATGTACCTATGATGAAAATTACAGGCCTCATCTTTTTAAGTGGGAGAACTTGCACAATAGGTGGCTGACTAAATACTTTTTTGCCTCACTGTATATGCAATGCAGGACATGCTAGATAAACTAGTAATATCATCAACCATTTGTAGTTAACTAGTGATTATGTTAAGATTGATTGTTTTTTATAAGATAAGTTTAATGCTAGCTAGCAACTTACCTTGGCTTCTTGCTGCCCTCGTGTAACAGGTAGTCAGCCTGCCATGCAGGCTCCTCGTGGAGTGCAATGTAAGGCAGGTGGTTAGAGAGTTGAACTAGTAACCGGAAGGTTGCAAAAACGAATCCCCGAGCTGACAAGGTAAAAATCTGCCATTCTGCCCCTGAACAAGGCAGTTAACCCACCGTTCCTAGGCCGTCATTGAAAATCAGAATGTGTTCTTAACTGACTTGCCTAGTTAAATAAAGGTGTTAAAAAAAAAAAAATCTGCCACAATCGGTGTCCAAAAATGCAGATTACCGATTGTTATGAAAACTTGAAATCGGCCCTAATTAATCGGTCAACCTCTACTTTATTTAACAACAAATTCGTATTTACAATGACAGCTTACACCAGCCAAACCCGGACGACGCTGGGCCAATTTTGCACCGCCCTATGGGACTCCCAATCACGGCCAGATGTGATACAGCCTGGATTTGAACCAGGGACTGTAGTGGCGCCTCTTGCAGTGCCTTAGACCGCTGTGCCACTCGGGAGCCCAGGGGTGCAGCGACAGTTCTGCAACTACAATGGACAAGGCTAAACTTCTGTACTCTGATATTTTCAATGGGTCTGCCATCTGTACTGTACGTTGTTACCGTAGTAACTCACATTCAAAAAAGAATTCATCCATACAGCTCAAGCATCTTTCCCAAGGACACACACAGATGCTTTCACGTCAGAATGGAAGCTGTATTGCTATTGAATACGCCTATTCTCTGAGAAACCGGGTCTGTGAGGGAATCAGGTTATAGGGCCTCTATGGGGAAATACAGTATGCAGTGCCGTGGGGACAATACTAGCTTCTTAAAGCTACACTGTCTTCTGTCTCGATCTCCAATTCTACATTGTGTGACACAGTTCCATTAAGGAGGAACAAGGAAATGGATAACGCCAGTCCACCCAAGCGTTTCCGGAGCGATTTTCACCTCTGTCAACATTTGTTGGGAATTAGCCCTTTAACTTACTGGCCACTTAGAAGGCCGTTGTGGCCAGACAAGGTTATATTTGTTAATTATAATCACAATTAAGCTCTTAATCAAACAGAGGTAATGTTACTCTACTCATTAGGGACCGTGGCACAGATTCCCCTTTCTTCCATTGAGTTTGCATGATTGGCTCTGGAAAGGCAATTTCCAATTCTCTGCCTGCTGTGTCCGTCTAAAAAGAAAACAAACAAGAAATAAACACCCTCGATAAGTGACTAACAATTGTTTATGCTTGTGTGTGTGTGTGTGTGTTCGAGCCAGATTGCGGATCGTTAATTACACTCTTAAGTGTATGTGACAAGGGACTGAGCCTCGGTTCTCTAACTTCAATGGAAGGGAAGACTAACATTTTATTAGCTGGGGTTATTCACAGTGAGGTTTGCATCTTTCCAGGTTTGTGCTCCCGAGTGGCGCAGCGGTCTAAGGCACTCCGTCTCAGTGCTCGAGGCGTCACTACAGACACCCTGGTTCAAATCCAGGCTGTATTACAACTGGCCGTGATTGGAAGTCCCATGGCACAGCACACAATTGGCCCAGAGTCATCCGGGTTTGGCTGGTGTAGGCCGTCCTTGTAAATAAGAATTTGTTTTTAACTGACTTGCCTCGTTAAATAAAGGTTAACATTTATACTCCTACAACTACAACCCCCCTCGGCAATGGCTGTGTCCTCTGGCTTGTTTATCTTGACAGGAGAGCGAAAATAAGAAGGTTCTGCCGTGAACAAACAAGGTGAGAAATGCAGCAGTGAATCACTTCTAATGAAAATACAGTCTTTTCATGCCTTGGAGGCTCAGTGGAGTCAGCTGAGCAGAGCAGTGGGGGTGATGTCTGGGAGTAACGGAGAACGACTACAGGGGCGGAGTAGGGCTCTGTGTGTAGCTTGTATGTTCAGTGCTGGAGTCTGGTTAACGGTTTTCGGAAAGAACCCCAAACCACAAGGCCTCAAGTGTTCATGCAGTTTCGGCAGAAGAGGCAAAGTACGTGGTTGGAAGACAGCTTGTTGTGGAGTGATGAGGAGATTATGAAACTGATCAGAATTGCAGGGAAATTATTAAGCTATAGTGGCCCGTTTAGCAAAGGACCACTCTCGACAAAACAATTCCCCACACGTATCTGTCGTACCTCTCCAATCCGGGTTGCTCAATCCCCTTCCGTACTTCAGCATGACACATCACGATGCAAATGATTATGCAAGGTTTCATGGTGACTGTTGTGTCCTTGTGGTTTCATCACCTGTTGCCTGTTTCTGCTGCTGGGTTAAAGGAAGAAGCCTTGCTGAAAGGCCTTTGCATTGCAGTGTATGTCACTGACAAGACTGTACTAGAGAAATGTGACGTTTTAAATGAAATACGTTTTCTAATATGGGTGATTGTTAATAGGACAATTGATGTCTACAAACATCCAACATTTAGCAGTCGTTTAAAGGATAATTCATGCAGATTAATGTCGTAAACAATTTGTACTGTTTATAATTTTTCGCATCAATTCAGGAAATTTATCGCGGTATGGATTTTTGTCCAAATAGCCCAGCTCTAGTACATACTGTATGGGACTGTTGTTTGATCACATGTTCTAGGGTGAAACTCCTGGAGGTGAATGAACAGTCTTAAAGGGTATGTATGTACATATTGTGGTTGTGTGTGAAACAGTTACAGCTCATGCCCCTACCCCTTTTTCTCTTGAAAAACCGCATCCCAACTTTTGAGCTCTCATATTCAGAACAAGACGGCAGGGTAGCCTAGTGGTTAGAGCGTTGGTCTAGTAACCGGAAGGTTGCAAGTTCAAATCCCCGAGCTGACAAGGTACAAATCTGTCGTTCTGCCCCTGAACAGGCAGTTAACCCACTGTTCCTAGGCCGTCATTGAAAATAAAGAATTTGTTCTTAACTGACTTGCCTGGTAAAATAAAAAGACATTGAGTGTGCAAATGGTCTAGTTAGAGTTGCTTCTCTCCCCATCATGGAAAACTGCATCTATCTTCTGGAGCTCTTTTGGCCCGCTGTTTGAGTGGAACTCTGCAGACCTACAGCAAAGCTCTCCCTGAAGATCTGACTCCAGACCAGACTGCAGGATGGCTCATCCATAGAAATAGAATGACTAGAATAGGAATCCCCGTTTGAGTTAAACGTATGTTGTGGGTGAACAGGCAGACATATTGAGTGTACCAATATGCAGGAAGTACCGTAGGTAGTCGTCATAACTGGTTCTGTACTGACTCGGGCCCCGGCCCACACAGCTGATTCACTGCTAGTCTAATGATGACGGTGCAGATTTAACTTTCAATGATCTATAACGGACTTCACAGTCAAAAGCTTTTCTCCATCTGTAACTACAACCCGGATCCACGTTCACCACCTGTCATTTGTACTGCCAATTGACTGAGCATTGATACGGTGTCAAGTCAGTATGGATCTCGGCCTGCATACTATTATGGCTAACATTGTTTTCCAAATAGTTGGTCGTGGTTCGATGGTTTGCCAGATTTGTCTTGCGTCACGTCTAAAGACTGGGTTGTGGCAGTAGACATAGCTTGGTTTATTTTGTTAGAGCTCAGGAACATCTGAAAGGCTTCAAGTGGGTCACGGTGCCAAAAAGTTTCGCAAACTGCTGGTCTGAGATTTTAGGCTTGATGCCAAGCCATAGTTTACAACCCTGCAGAGCCTCTGCCGGCTCAGAGAATATGCTATGTAGGAAAACCAGTCGCCTGTGGACTGTCTTACATTCAAGTCTTATATGGTCCTTGTGCCCATCTAGCTTTGGCAGATGGAACAATTTGAAGTGTAGGCTACAGGCAAGTGAGAAGCACAATTGTACTGTAATACTATAGAGTCTGCTTGTTTTTGGAAGAAAATAAAGAGAAAAAGAGAGGGGGGGGTGGAGTGATACTGTGGCAGGAACTTTGACCTTGTTTTCCCCCCCAGTTAAACGAGATGGATGGTCACAATTAATTCGGTGGTGACCATTAGCCAACGAGCCGAGCACAGCACAATCAAGCTTAAAGTGCCAGGGAGGGAGGGAGTAGAGAGAGAGAGAAAGAGGTGAGAGAGAATGATAAAGAGAGGGAGAGAGAGTAGAGAGCTGGCACTTGAGAGAGGGGGAAAGAGGAAGAGAAGAACAGGGAGTGAGTAAAGAGAGAGACGAGGGAGAGAAAGAGGGAGAGAATTTTCACTTGCACACTCTCCCTCTCTCTCCGGATTGAGTCAGGGAGTCTTGGAGGCTGGGAATATACCAGAAGGCATTGGCTTCAATCACAGTGATTCTGTCTGTCTCAGTTGGGGTCAGAAGTGGCCCGGTCTGGAGCCGATAAAGGCTGTTTCCCCTGGGGGAGTCTGAGGAATGCTTCCTTCACAGGGGGTCGGCTGAGGCTCTGCTGGCTGTTGAAGCAATGAGATTGCAGGTACTAGATCCAAAGCATTGCTATTTTCTCCAATGTCACGCCAGGTCGCTTAGTGGTGATTCTGACATCCACACTGCCCTCGACCTTTCTGACTGTAAATGGTTGAGGTAGATTGCAGTGTGTGTGTGTGTGTGTGTGTGTGTGTGTGTGTGTGTGTGTGTGTGTGTGTGTGTGTGTGTGTGTGTGTGTGTGTGTGTGTGTGTGTGTGTGTGTGTGTGTGTGTGTGTGTGTATAGGAAAGTCTGGCATGACTGAGCTAGACTTATGGACAATATTGAAACAGCTGCTTTCCAGATACATAAATAGCATTGCACGTGTGTGCAGTACATCTTCATAGTCTTAATACTCTCTGATACAGTTGAAATGGCATGCTGCTCTCACATAAGACACAAGCTGTAATTTATGTCATTCCTATTCCATTAGACCCCAGAATCTCACTGTCAGACTCTCCCTCTTGCAGATGTAATTAAATCAGACGAAGAGATCTTTTCAAAGGAACGGAAGACAGCGAAAAGGACAAAGGAGAATGATGCTAAAATAATCCGTGTTCGATTAGAATCAGAGTTCGATGAGGAAATGGATATTCTGGTCACTCTGAACATATGAAGGTGTTAGAAAGGAACAGTATCGTGACAAGTGGAGATTGATTGTGTGTGGCAGGAACGTTCTTTGTGTCAGTAGAATGGGAACTACAGCGTGTATTTCTTCTAAACCTATGGCCTCAACCTAAACCTAAACCCCAACTAACGCACCCTTCCAACATACTGTCAGCCCTAAGTTTCTCGCTCCGAAGAGACTGTGTGTGTGTGTGTGTGTGTGTGTGTGTGTGTGTGTGTGAGGCCAGCTCCCAATGGGTACACACAGAGCTGCCCGCTGCCTATAACTTTCCCTCCACTTTTTTCATTTGCTATTGGTGTTTCTGTTTCTGTGCTCTACTCTGTGTTCCCAACGGGGTCTCAGGGCAGTTCATAGGATGCTGTAGGTAAATCTGTGGCACTCCATTTAGTATGATATGCTATGTTACGTTAGGTTACATTCTGAAATGGGATAGTGGTCGAACATTAGAATAAATATTAGGCTGACATAACTTATCATGCTTCTTGGAGAAATTATAGTATTGCACGTCTTTATCTGAGACCAGGTTGCTTGTTGCACCGTACGAATAAATAAGAATTATGGGGAGAACTTACGTTGGCAGTTAGGGGAACTAACAACAAAAGTTAGGAGAACTAAAACGATGAGGTTCGTTGAATTTACTTAGCAGGTTAGGTGAATTGGGTTAAGTTTAGAACAAGGTTTAGCTAAAATGCTACAGTTGTTCCCGACGGGACTCGAACATACAACCTTTGGATTGCTAGACTGTCTTGGATTACACCCACCAATCCTCTCTGACCAACCTCTGTACTATAGTTCCTGTCTCAAGGAACTATACCATAATTAGGTATCATACGTCTTGGAGGTGCTCAGAAATACGTCAAGTATATTGCGTATGGCTCTGAGGCCAGGGTGGTGTTCTAAACTAAACTGAGAGTATTATTTAAAAGTTCCAAAGACACACCAGAGACTGAGCCAGACCAGAGTAAGATCAATGGTAATTTTAATGAGGTTTATCTCCCTCTTTCTCTTCTTCCCTCCTCTCTCAGTGTGTGGGCTCCTGTTTGTGCTTGAGTCTCTGTGTGGGAGCATTTGTCTATTAGCATCTGAAATATTTGAGTAAAAAAAGTATGGATTGGTACAGAAAGTTGGCGATGGGGGGGATTTGTTGTGGAAGGGTGATACTGAGAGAAAATATGAGTCCATTTCATTTGAAAGCTTTCTATTTTCTTCGCTGTCGAGATTAGTACTATTTATTGTCCCGGCTAGCGGCGTATTGCATGGCTAGGTTTCAATAATTATGGTTAACAGTGTTATCATGTCACATTCTTGGCCGCAGCCGTGCATTTACTGTAATGCATTGTCTCGTTGCGCTGGTCCATTTCCAAAAAGAGTTCCGTCTTAAAAAGGGAGCCTGGGATGGGGAAACATGTTTGCGCAACGCTTTGGTATTTACAGAGGCCTGGGAGGGGGGTTGTGTGTGGTGCTGCATTATTTTGCAACTCTGTCTCTCTAATAACCTGAGCACCGTTGGGTTTCCGAGTAAACGTCTAAACCTGAAATAGCACGGCCATCACACACTGCAGGGGTTATTTTTTGGAGGGAAAAGTGCAAACACTAACGGACCATAAAACCCTCAACCAAGACAAACAAATTGCCATCGTTAAGCCTTGGGTGCCACGAAGATGACAAGATTATCAGTGTAGTTGTTGCCATGGTGAAGGATGGCTCTGTCATGTCTGTGTGAAATGGTGTCTTTTAAGGAGTGTCATTATCCCCTAGGTTATCTCATCAGCTTGCTCAATCCCATCAGCCTCTCTGCTTCTACCTGACAGAGTGTGCACCGTTTGTAATTGGCCAATTTTACAGAGCTGTCCAACTAAGTGACCCTCTTCTCAGAAACTTCTGTAGGGGAATAACTTGCAGCAACTTTGAAAAACATCATCCAATAATGTTTTGGTAGCTTGTACTTGGCTATAGCATCTATTTCCATAGAATAAGAGGATGTACAGTGGGGCAAAAAAGTATTTAGTCAGCCACCAATTGTGCAAGTTCTTCCACTTAAAAAGATGAGAGAGGCCTGTCATTTTCATCATAGGTACACTTCAACTATGACAGACAAAATGAGGGGAAAAAATCCAGAAAATCACATTGTAGGATTTTTAATGAATTTATTTGCAAATTATGGTGGAAAATAAGTATTTGGTCACCTACAAACAAGCATGATTTCTGGCTCTCACAGACCTGTAACTTCTTCTTTAAGAGGTTCCTCTGTCCTCCACTTGTTACCTGTATTAATGGCACCTGTTTGAACTTGTTATCAGTATAAAAGACACCTGTCCACAACCTCAAACAGTCACACTCCAAACTCCACTATGGCCAAGACCGAAGAGCTGTCAAAGGACACCAGAAACAAAATTGTAGACCTGCACCAGTCTGGGAAGACTGAATCGGCAATAGGTAAGCAGCTTGGTTTGAAGAAATCAACTGTGGGAGCAAGTATTAGGAAATGGAAGACATAGAAGACCACTGATAATCTCCCTCGATCTGGGGCTCCACGCAAGATCTCACCCCGTGGGGTCAAAATGATCACAAGAACGGTGAGCAAAAATCCCAGAACCACACGGGGGGACCTAGTGA
The DNA here is from genome assembly GCF_018296145.1 of Oncorhynchus tshawytscha. NCBI lineage: Eukaryota > Metazoa > Chordata > Actinopteri > Salmoniformes > Salmonidae > Oncorhynchus > Oncorhynchus tshawytscha. The sequence continues at coordinate 22,792,990 of NC_056431.1, forward strand.
ATGACCTGCAGAGAGTTGGGACCAAAGTAACAAAGCCTACCATCAGTAACACACTACGTCGCCAGGGACTCAAATCCTGCAGTGCCAGACGTGTCCCCCTGCTTAAGTCAGTACATGTCCAGGCCCGTCTGAAGTTTGCTAGAGAGCATTTGGATGATCCAGAAGAGGATTGGGAGAATGTCATATGGTCAGATGAAACCAAAATATAACTTTTCGGTAAAAACGCAACTCGTCGTGTTTGGAGGACAAAGAATGCTGAGTTGCATCCAAAGAACACCATACCTACTGTGAAGCATGGGGGTGGAAACATCATGCTTTGGGGCTGTTTTTCTGCAAAGGGACCAGGATGACTGATCCGTGTAAAGGAAAGAATGAATGGGGCCATGTATCGTGAGATTTTGAGTGAAAACCTCCTTCCATCAGCATTGGCATTGAAGATGAAACGTGGCTGGGTCTTTCAGCATGACAATGATCCCAAACACACTGCCCGGGCAATGAAGGAGTGGCTTCGTAAGAAGCATTTCAAGGTCCTGGAGTGGCCTAGCCAGTCTCCAGATCTCAACCCCATAGAAAATCTTTGGATGGAGTTGAAAGTCCGTGTTGCCCAGCTACAGCCCCAAAATATCACTGCTCTAGAGGAGATCTGCATGGAGGAATGGGCCAAAATACCAGCAACAGTGTGTGAAAACCTTGTGAAGACTTACAGAAAACGTTTGACCTCTGTCATTGCCAACAAAGGGTATATAACAAAGTATTGAGAAACTTTTGTTATTGACCAAATACTTATTTTCCACCATAATTTGCAAATAAATTCATTAAAAATCCTACAATGTGATTTTCTGGATATTTTTTCTCATTTTGTCTGTCATAGTTGAAGTGTACCTATGATGAAAATTACAGGCCTCTCTCATCTTTTTAAGTGGGAGAACTTGCACAATTGGTGGCTGACTAAATACTTTTTTGCCCCACTGTATACGGAGAATGCCCACTTCAGACGGTGCTTGCATGTGTGTGTGTGTCCGTCCGTGCGTGCGTGCGTGCGTCAAATGTCTACACAGTATGTTCACCCAGAATGTACAGTACTGTGTGTACAGTCAGACGGGGTCTCATTCTCTCTGGAGGTTAAGAGATTCATCTTCCCTTCCCTGTGCCAGCGGCTCCTCTGACTTCATTCGCTCTGTGAACTCATGAATAATACATAGTGAGTGTGAGTAAAGCGGAGAGAGGTCTGGCTTTAGGCCATGTCTTCCTCACTTCCTCCATCCCTCCATCCTTGTGCATCTCTCCCATCCTTGTACATCTCTCCCTTTGTCCCTTTACTGCTAAATAGTCATTTCCCCTCCCTCCTAGACTCCCTCCCTCTGCTGGGAAGTGGTGGAAAAAGTACCCAACTATCATACTTGAGTAAAAGTAAATATACCTTAATTAATAGAAAATGACTCTAGTAAAAGTCACCCGGTAAAATAATACTTGAGTATTTTGGTTTAAAACCTAAGCATTAAAAGTGCAAATACTTTCAAATTCCTTATATTAAGCAAACCAGATGGCACCATTTTTAATATACCTTTTTATTTACGGAAAGCCACGGGCACACTCCGTCATTTCAGACATCATTTACAAACGCAGGTGTGTTTAGTGAGTCCGCCAGATCAGAGGCAGTAGGGAGGAACAGGGATGTTCTCTTGATAAGTGCGTGAATTGGACTGTTTTCCTGTCCTGCTAAGCATTCCAAATGTAACGAGTACTTTTGGGTGTCCGGGAAGACGTATGGAGTAAAAAGTACAACATTCTCATGTAGTGAAGTAAAAGTAGTCAAAAATATAAATAGTAAAATAAAGTATGGATACCCCAAAAAACGACTTAAGTCGTACTTTAAAGTATTTTTACATAAGTACTTCACACCAGTGCCGCTGGGACAGCTTGCTGTTCAGACTACCTGAGTGTAGTGGATGTACCAGCTTCCCCAGAGCACTGACGGGACACTACTTTGCCTTTGAAGGAATGAGAGAGGGACGAGATTCTCTCTTCTTGCATTTCTGCCTTCTCACAGCACTTCCCGATGAAACGCACGCACGCACACACCTAGAGGGACTCAATATAATCGTTGTGATAATCAATGTAGTGCACTCTCTCTTATAACTTCGTCTTTCTACCAAGTCCTGATGATGATGATGATGATGATGACACGGGCGATGATTATTCTCATGGCATAATGATGGCGGTAGCAGGCTGATGTTTCCCATGTAGAGGAGATGACGGGATAGCCTAGCTTAGTGTACGCCTCAGGGCCTAACCTCTTTGTATTTAGCATCGACTGTTTGTTTCACTCACTTTTTGTCTCTGGAAGGTCTTGTAAAGTTCAATGCGTGCATGTTCAGTGCATTTGAGGCCCTGATATTTTTTTAAGGGACTTTGCGCTTGAGGGATGTGCCCTGTCCTGACACAATAGTAGTCTGTGGCCTTGATAAATGGTTATTGAAACAGTAACGGTTGTTCCCTACGGAGATGGTTTGAATTGGAGAGAACGCCTTCATCAGTAGAGAGGCAGGATGGTCCAGTCGGAGGACCGGCTGTCGTAGAGCCCTGTTACTTTGGAAGGGGTCGAGCACGTCCTGTAAGGGTCGCGCGCACCAGCGCCCAGCTGCCAATGGCACGGTGGTAACTCCGAAGGGTTCGGACAAGAGTACATCGGACGCATATTTCTCTTGGCTATGCCAACGTGTGCTGTCTCTAAGTTCCAGCTGATACCATTACGTCTATGAACATGGCTGTGTTACGATGAAACCGTTCCCCCGTTTCCCACCGTTAATGAGTTCCCGGTGTCCCTAGAGTGTCTTAAACCCTCGCTGTGTCAGTCTGTCCCCTGACTTTCAACCCCCTCTCTCCCTCTCCCCTTCTCTCTCACACTTCCCTCCCTCACACCCTTCCCCTGACTCCCCCTCCGGGTTAGAGGATGCAGCAGAATCAGCCCTTTTTAGTCCACTTAACATTTGAACACGGTCCTTAATGCGCCATCCCCTCAGGGTACCTGCAGTCTACTGACTGCGTTAGCATAAACGGGGGGGGTGGGGGGGGGTCTTCTACAGTAAACGCTCTAAACAGCCAGAACAGGCAGCCTTTTGAATCGTCCTTAATGTGGTGAGGGGTGCTCAACTCTCAAGTGGTTACAGGGTGATTTATTGTGCACCACACTCAGTTTATATACATATACTGCCTGGTGCATACATATAAAAGTACTCATAGGCAAGCAAGCACACACATGCACATTTTATATAGGCCTACTACACACACACACACACACACACACACACACACACACACACACACACACACACACACACACACACACACACACACACACACACACACACAAACACACACTCTACCCCCACTCCAAACACCTCATCCCAAAGCTTTTGGAATACATTAAGCAGTGCATGGCTCCTGATTAAGGGGAAGCGGTTTTCCCAGTCTTTCTCTCCCTTCGCCTCACCTCCAGGCACTGCTGTGGAATATGTGTAATTAGTAGTGTGGCGAGAGCGGATTTACATCCCGCTGTGTCCTCTCTCAGATCTCATCTCCTACTGTAATTTTCAATAGGTGTCGCTAGCTAATTTCCATAAGCTATAGAGACATCAATGAGCTTGGCTAGGCTATGAAGACTCAAACTAGCCCTGTGTGACAGATAAGAGTCTTAGCTACTCTTCAGCAAATTGCTGAAAGGAGGGTTTTTCAAAAGACCTAAAAAGAGCCAAACCTTGTTTTTCAGGGTTGTCTGTTTTGATGAGGTGTCACTCTCTATTTCCTGTGCTTCAAACAGGAAACAGGAAGCTGGCTCAGCTGTGTTTCTATAGAGCAGAGAGGTTATCATTATCAGGACTCAGCCCTGTGGCCTGTGGTTTCTAACTGTCATCCATCTGCAGGCCCCGGCTCAGGCGCATCAGGGTGAAAGTTCATATGGCGCCCAGCCACGCAAACATATAAGCGGAGCCACAGGAACCAGAGCCACAACATCCTGGCAATCTGTGGCCTGACCCGACTGCCTTGTTATTGACGCCTCCTGGGGAGGGCTCCCCTTTGGCCCCTCTTGGCCCTTGGAAAATGTGCTCTCAGCTCCTCTCTTGATCCCACCCCTTCGACCGAGGCAACCAGGCTCTTTTATTGGGATGCCTCTGGAAGCTAGGAAGGAAAACAATAGAGATGTATGACTCGTGGCCCTGCTCAGCTCGCATTCTTGTTTCCTTTGCCAGGGGAGAGGTGTAAGTCACTGCTCTTTCCCTGCACAATCCTCCAGTATGAAGCCCCTTTCCCTTCTCCTCCTCGTCTCCTTTCTTCCAACCTCCTCTATGATGCTGTTGTTACAATCAACACTCTTGCTCTGTACTCTCGGAGAGCTGCGAAACACACAAAACTCCAGGTCCATTATCCCCGACATTCCAATGAGCACCTTTGCTCACTAGCTGCCGCGAGTTGAAAGGCATGAAATGTACACCGTTCTGACTTCCCCCGAAACATTTAGAGCTAAAAGGGGAACGTTTGGGGGTTTATTGAAAGGGTGCATTTCAGAGCAGCCAACCTTTTTTCCTTCCCTCTTACAGCAGGGCTGTCAGAGTGTAGACAAGAGTCTTGGTATTCTGAATGCCAGAAGTGAAGCATTTTTAAGTGAAGCGCATGGGGCGGGAGGAAAGAGGGGGGCAAACAAATGCATCCAGCGGGAGGTGTGTGTCTGTCTGATGCCGCCCCCTTTCAGAAGTGGTAGGAGTCATACTCTGGGGCTGAGCATGCTGGGAGGCTGACAGGCCTTATTCTCTCTGCCTCGCTCTGCCTCTTGTGTCTGAGACACAGTCTCCCCCCGGGGGCCCCTTTCAGATAAATACAGCACACACTGTGTATGTGTGTGTGTTCATGTGTGTGCGTGTGTGTGTGTGTTCATGTGTGTGTGTGTGTGTGTGTGTGTGTGTGTGTATATTTGTTTTAGTCTTTGTCCAATAGAGGAATTTGTACTCTCCTTACCTTCTTTGTCCTGTAGCCTTAATTACCCCCAAAATGTACACCACTTCAGCTGAATATTGCAGGGAAAAAGCTGTTTCCTGAACGTCCCCACCAAATGATAAAGCAGGTCTGTCTGACGTCTAACCTTTCCATCCCCAGTGTTTTTAAACTCTTCATCACTCTAGCACACCTCCCATCTGTTTTTCCCCACATTTACTTTCCTTTATATTGGACCTCGGGAGTGTTTCTAATGTGTAGCTCTAGCAAGACCTGAGGAGGAACAAACAACAAGCAAGAAAAGCGCCCTGGGATCAATAAGGCAATTTAGGTTCGGGTCAGCTGCTGACACTCCGGTTATTTACTTGGAGGTGGGGGGTGGGGGGTAGACATATTACCCTGCTTCCCTCAGTACCTTTTAAACATGACGGTATCCAACCACAGGCAGACATGCCCCCAGCCCAGTCCCCTGCCTCGGACCTGCACTGGGCCGCCAAATAGCATTTTCTTTGCCTGCAGGCTGGAGGGAATGTTTGTGTGTTGCGTGCGGTGGGGAATGTTAGTATTTGGTGTTGTTGTAACATGTAGGTCTACTTATGTGTGCAAGGTCGTGGATGTGCCGAAGCAACAAAACAGAAATAGCCTACAATAGAGGAACATCTTGAGATTTTGGGTTACCTATTGGTAGCATTTTACACCTTATTCTCCTACTACATCGCTGTAAACATTAGACCCTCTGAGTGTCATTCTAGCTGACTGTGCCACCAATGCTGTGGCAGAAGTAAAACCCTCAGAAAGATAATGTTACTCATGTCATGATTCCCCGGAGGCAGGCATGGGAGCAGATATGGCCTGCAGGCAGGCGGCGGGGGGGGGGTCACGCACGGCAAGGATTCACCCAGGGAAGCGGGACGTGGGTGGGACAGCTGTCCCGGGGCTGAGCTAATCCCTCTGATCCCTGCGTTGAGCTCAGCTTCCCACTGGAACTAAGGAGGGATGCTAACAGGGCTAGCCTAGCTTTAGAGAGCAGGACTCAAGACTAGCCTATAGGCTGAGGGAAGGGGATAGCTACAGTAGGGAAGCCTATAGCTTTGCTCGTTTGAGAATGAGGCTCTGAAAAAGAGTTAACAGGGCTAGCCTAGCTTTGGAGAACATAGCTATATGTGTAAGCCTGAGGGAAGGAGATACATTCAGCTAGACTAAATGAAATAATGCGCCGAGTACAACAGGTGTTAGACTTTACCGTGAAATGCTTACTTACGAACCCTTAACCAACAATGCAGAGTTAAAAAGTAAGAAAAATGTACAACATTTAAAAAATTGAACTGGTAACACAATAAAATAACAACAGCGAGGCTATAAAACAGCGACAGGTACCGAGTCAATGTGCAGGGGTACGAGGTAGTTTACGTACAGTAATTGAGGTAATAATATGTAACTATGTACATGCAGGTAGGGGTAAAAGTGACGAGGCAATTAAGATGGATAATTAACAGAGTAGCAGTAGCGTATGTGAAGACTGTGAAAGTGTGTCTATGTGTGAGTGTGTGTGTGGTGTCAATGAGCATGTGTGTGTGAGCGTAAGTAGTATGTGTGTGTTGGAGTGTCAGTGTAGTATATGTGAGTGTGTAGAATCCAGTGAGTGTGCATGGAGCCAGTGCAAGAGATTCAGTGTAAAAACACATTTAAAAAAGCGTGTCAATGCAGATATTCCAGGAGCCATTTGATTAACTGTTTAGCAGTCTTATGGCTTGGGGAGTAGAAGCTGTTCTCTTGCCGTGAGGTAACAGAGAGAACAGTCCATGTCTTGGGTGGCTGGAGTCTTTGAGAGTTTTTAGGTCTTTACTTTGACACCACCTGCTATAGAGGTCTTGGATGGCAGGGAGCTCGGCCCCAGTGATGTACTGGACCATATGCACTAGAGGTCGACCGACTATGATTTTTCAACGCCGATATCAAAAAAATCAAGGGAACACTTAAACAACACAATGTAACTCCAAGTCAATCACACTTCTGTGAAATCAAACTGTCCACTTACGATGCTACACTGATTGACAATACATGTCACATGCTGTTGTGCAAATGGAATAGACAACAGGTGGAAATTATAGGCAATTAGCAAGACACCCCCAGTAAAGGAGTGGTTCTGCAGGTGGTGACCACAGACCACTTCTCAGTTCCTATGCTTCCTGGCTGATGTTTTGGTCACTTTTGAATGCTGGCGGTGCTTTCACTCTAGTGGTAGCATGAGACGGAGTCTACAACCCACACAAGTGGCTCAGGTAGTGCAGCTCATCCAGGATGGCACATCAATGCGAGCTGTGGCAAGAAGGTTTGCTGTGTCTGTCAGCGTAGTGTCCAGAGCATGGAGGCGCTACCAGGAGACAGGCCAGTACGTCAGGAGACGTGGAGGAGGCCGTAGGAGGGCAACAACCCAGCAGCAGGACCGTTACCTCCGCCTTTGTGCAAGGAGGAGCAGGAGGAACACTGCCAGAGCCCTGCAAAATGACCTCCAGCAGGCCACAAATGTGCATGTGTCTGGTCAAACGGTCAGAAACAGACTCCATGAGGGTGGTATGAGGGCCCGACATCCACAGGTGGGGGTTGTGCTTACAGCCCAACACCGTGCAGGACGTTTGGCATTTGCCAGAGAACACCAAGATTGGCAAATTCGCCACTGGTGCCCTGTGCTCTTCACAGATGAAAGCATGTTCACACTGAGCACATGTGACAGATGTGACAGAGTCTGGAGACGCCATGGAGACCGTTCTGCTGCCTGCAACATCCTCCAGCATGAACCGTTTGGCGGTGGGTCAGTCATGGTGTGGGGTGGCATTTCTTTGGGGGCCGCACAGCCCTCCATGTGCTCGCCAGAGGTAGCCTGACTGCCATTAGGTACCGAGATGAGATCCTCAGACCCCTTGTGAGACCATATGTTGGTGCGGTTGGCCCTGGGTTCCTCCTAATGCAAGACAATGCTAGACCTCATGTGGCTGGAGTGTGTCAGCAGTTCCTGCAAGAGGAAGGCATTGATGCTATGGACTGGCCCGCCCGTTCCCCAGACCTGAATCCAATTGAGCACATCTGGGACATCATGTCTCGCTCCATCCACCAACGCCACGTTGCACCACAGACTGTCCAGGAGTTGGCAGATGCTTTAGTCCAGGCCTGGGAGGAGATCCCTCAGGAGACCATTCGCCACCTCATCAGGAGCATGCCCAGGCGTTGTAGGGAGGTCATACAGGCACGTGGAGGCCACACACACTACTGACCCTCATTTTGACTTGTTTTAAGGACAGTACATCAAAGTTGGATCAGCCTGTAGTGTGGTTTTCCACTTTAATTTTGAGTGTGACTCCAAATCCAGACCTCCATGGGTTGATACATTTGATTTCCATTGATAATTTATGTGTGATTTTGTTGTCAGCACATTCAACTATGTAAACAAAAAAGCATTTAATAAGAATATTTCATTCATTCAGATCTAGGATGTGTTATTTTAGTGTTCCCTTTATTTTTTGAGCAGTGTATTTGTAATAATGACAATTACATCAATCCTGAATGAACATGTATTTTAACTTAATATAATACATCAATAAAATAAATTTAGTCTCAAATAAATAATGAAACATGTTCAATTTGGTTTGAATAATGGAAAAGAGAAGAAAGTAAAAGTGCAATATGTGCCATGTAAAAAAGCTAACGTTTAAGTTCCTTGCTCAGAACATATGAAAGCTGGTGGTTCCTTTTAACATGAGTCTTCAATATTCCCAGGTAAGAAGTTTTAGGTTGTAGTTATTATAGGACTATTTCTCTCTATACCATTTGTATTTCATATACCTTTGACTATTGGATGTTCTAATAGGTACTTTAGTATTGCCAGCCTAATCTTGAGGTGATAGGCTTAAAGTCATAAACAGCGTTATGCTTGAAGCACAGCGAAGAGCTGCTGGAAAATGCAGGAAAGTGCTTTTTGAATGAATGCTTACGAGCCAGCTGCTGCCTACCCCACTCAGTCAGACTGCTTTATCAAATCATAGACTTAATTATAATATAATAACATACAGAAATACGAGCCTTAGGTCATTAATATGGTTAAATCCGGAAACTAGCATTTCGAAAACAAAACGTTTATTCTTTCAGTGAAATATGGAGCCGTTCCGTATTTATCTAACAGGTGGCATCCCTTGCTGTTACATTGCACAACCTTCAATGTTGTCATAATTATGTACAATTCTGGCAAATTAATTACGGTCTTTGTTAGGAAGAAATGGTCTTCACACAGTTCGCAACGAGCCAGGCGGCCCAAACCGCTTCATATTCCCTGACTCTGCTTGCACAGAACGCAAGAGAAGTGACACAATTTCCCTAGTTAAAATAAATTCATGTTAGCAGGCAATATTAACTAATCGATTATATGCAACGCAGGACAAGCTAGATAAACTAGTAATATCATCAACCATGTGTAGTTAACTAGTGATTATGTTAAGATTGATGCAGTCTCCTCATGGAGTGCAATGTAATCGCCATAATCGGTGTCCAAAAATGCAGATGACAGATTGTTATGAAAACCCCACACTCAGCAACTTCACTCCCACTCATCTCCAGTTCCACATTCCAACCCTCAGTTTCCCTCATCCCATCCCACCTATCTCTGCTGGCCACCATCTTCGGATATCTATGGTGTTGAATGCTGAGCTGTAGTCAATGAACAGCATTCTCACGTAGGTGTTCCTTTTGTCCAAGTGAGAAAGGGCAGAGTGGAGTAAATTAGAGATTTGCATCATTTGTGGATCTATTGGGACGGTATGCGAATTGGTGTGGGTCGAGGGTTTCTGGGATGATGGTGTTGATGTAAGTCATGACCAGCCTTTCAAAGCATTTCATGGCTACAGATGGGAGTGCTATGGCAATTTAGACAGGGACTATGGTAGTCTGCTTGAAACATGTAGGTATTACAGACTGGGTCAGAGAGAGTTTGAACATGTCAGTGAAGACACTTGCCAGCTGGTCAGGGCATGCTCTTGAGTACACATCCTGGTAATCCTTCTGAATGTTAACCTCTTTAAAGGTCTTACTAACGTCGGCTATGGAGAGCGTGATCACACAGTCGTCCGGGACAGCTGGTGCTCTCATGCATATTTCAGTGTTTGCGTCGAAGCGAGCATAGAAGGAATTTAGCTCGTCTGGTAGGCTCATGTTACCCGCGGCTGGGTTTCCCTTTGTAATCCGTGATAGTTTGCAAGCCCTGCCACATCTGACGAGCATCAGAGACGGTGTATTATGATTAGAACTTGATCCTGTATTGACGCTTTGTCTGTTTGATGGTTCGTCGGAAGGTTTAGCGGGATTTCTTATAAGCATCCAGATTAGTGTCCTGCTCCTTGAAAGCATCAGCTCTAGTTTTTAGTTCAATGTGAATGTTGCCTGTAATCCATGGCTTCTGGTTGGGATGACATCGTCGATGCACTTATTAATGATGCCGGTGACTGATGTGGTAAACTCCTCAATGCTATCGGATGAATCACAGAATATATTCCAGTCTGTTCTAGCAAAACAGTCCTGTAGCTTATCATCTGCTTCATCAGACCACTTCCATATTGAGCGTGTCACTTGTACTTCCTGTTTGAGTTTTTGCTCATAAGCAGGAGTCAGGAGGATAGAGTTATCCTAAAGCTTTGTACGCATCTCTGTGTGTGGAGTAAAGGTTTCAACTGTATTCTGAGGTAGCTTACCACCCTGAAGCTAGGCTAACAGGCTATTCTAGTTTTAGAGGGGGGATAGGACTAGCCTATAGTCTTAGGGAAGGAGGTACAGCTAGATTAGGACTGTAGTGAGGTTGAAGCGCAAACTCAGTTAGCTTAGCTTCAGGGCAGGACGCTAACAGGGCTAGCAGGCACATCTATTACATTCAGGGCTGTCCCCGACCCCCCAAAAATCTTTGTCCGCCGAGAGTCGTCTGTTCTTTCAACCAATCGATTGGTCAAAATGTTAAAACGTATATTTGTCCATGTATAGACACATCCTATGTTTTTTAAAATCAATTCAACTATAGGCACTGAGCTTGTCTGATGCTTTAAGAGCACACATAAATGACTAGAGGGAGTCCCACTGCAATTGATTTGATTGTGCCGGGCCGGGCTCAGACTGGCATGCGCCGTGTAAAACAAATGACAGCGAGCGACTGTGTGACGAGCACCCGTTGTCTCTATCTCTCCTTCCTGCTGCAGCGACCACCACAGAACATTAACAGTGTTTATAGCGCTGGCCGTGTTGCTGAAGCTGGAACATAATTACAGCCATTTCTGAAAAGTTCTGTTACCGAAATCCCTCATTTGTTTCAGAAAAACATTCCCTATCCCCTTAACCCTTGCTCTCTTTATGTGACACATGTATGCATCGCCTGCACGTGACTAATTGGACCTGACCTATAGCATATCATAATCAAATTCATAAATTAGTAATAACAAACCCGGAACACCGTAACACATTTGACAGCAAGATGGATGCAGAGGATGTGACAAAAAAAATGAAACTGGTTGCTCAGGAGGTAAAGGGAAAATCAGATGTGTGGAATAAATTTGACTAGAGATCAAGAAAAAGAAAGGAGCAAGCTCTGCGTACATATTATGTGTGCCAAACAGGTGCTGTTTGATGACAATATAATTTTAATAACCATTTTGAACAATGTAAACAACTTTAAATAAATTATAGGCAAACCATTTTTTTAAAGCTTATTATTCAGGGGCCTCTGTTATTTTTTTAAACTCAAATGCTTGATTGCATTTCAAATCATGAATGACTTGTATGCTGTGTGATGACATAAACTAATGAATGATAGATTGATACAGAAGCTTATGTATTGAAATACAGGCCTAAGTAAGTTCCGGTATTTATTTAATTTAAACTTGATTTAACTAGGCAAGTCAGTTAAGAACAAATTCTTATTTTACAATGACGGCCAAACCCTCCCCTAACCCGGATGGCGCTGGGCCAATTGTTCGCCGCCCTGTGGGACTCCCGATCGCGGCCGGTTGTGATACAGCCCAGTATTGAACCAGGATCTGTAGTGGCACCTCTAGCACTAAGATTCAGTGCCTTAGACTGCTGTGCCACTCGGTATTAAGACTAAACTGGATGCACTCTTAGGCCTACAGCTCGATGGTAGTTATACCAGGCTGCTATACTAAGTCTACTAGTGATAATTACATTATTACTTATTATTATAATGATGATCATAATAATACTAATAGTAATAATAACAATAAGGAGATCAAGAAAAATGAGCGTTATTATTATGAATAGTGTAAACTACACTAAATCAATTATTAGTAATACCAGAGAGGCTGTTGTGTAAAGCCTTTATTACAGCACTGCAAAGGGTAGCCTAGTGGTTAGAGCGTTGGGCCAGTAACCGGAAGGTTGCAAGTTCAAATCCCTGAGCTGACAAGGTACAAATCTGTCGTTCTGCCCCTGAACAGGCAGTTAACCCACTGTTCCTAGGCTGTCATTGAAAATAAGAATTTGTTCTTAACTGACTTGCCTAGTTAAATAGGTAAAATAAATTTAAAAAATGCCGAAATTGTTTATCCGACATGTTGTGATTTGCTGAGGCTTGGCACTCACAGACTCAGTAGGCTATTAAACAAACACTCAAACAGGCAACAGAAGCAGGATCTGTCTTATTTCTTTAGATATATTTGGATGATTTATAAAGCCAGGCACGTTCAACAGTTAGGCTATTGATTATAGACCTAATTAAGTTGGGGTTTTCTCTCTCACTTTTCTTAGGCAATTAAGGCAAGGGCTGTTTTCTCATCTCCTAACTCCTCTGCTGCCTCCGCCACACTGTTCTTAAGACCAATTTGCTGGTTAACTTTGCTATTATGCACATAGCAACATGGTCTAGGAAAAGGCGCCAATTCAACAGCACACTGATGTTTCAGAACCGCGGACAGCGACCACTATCAAACACGCATTTGTTATACAATCATATTATTTGTGTTAGTGTTGCTCCATTATCCTTAACCATATACAATTTCAGTAGTACAGTAGTACGTCTTAGAGTGATGGACTGTGCCATCCCCACGGCCTTCACAATGGATTAGTCCAGTCAGACAGGTGCGAATCAGACAGGTGTCTTGTGCGCCATGAATTTTTTTTTCTTTTTTTCTACTGCTCGACTAAAGAAATCTCGGTCGACCAACAGAATATCGACCAAACAATCGACCAGTTAACTAAATGGGGTCATCCCTAATTCAATTGGATTGTCTGGTCTTGGTTCATTCTTTTCACTAGAGTGGTACGCTGTGGCTGACTGGTCGCGGGCTGGAAATGCCACAGAGGGCAACAATGACAAATTCCTAATGGATTAATCAAGCCATGCAGGAGTGAGAGTGGTGGTGAGCACTGGGCATTTTTGGTTTGTGTTCTACCATGGGCTGACATTGCTGGGATGACATTTGGCTGTTGGGGGTGGGTGAGCATGCTGTGTTTCTCATTCTCGGGATTTATTTTAATGAGGTAGCGCTCCACGATGGATTACTACGCCGGGATATAGACCCGCTCCTGTTTCTGTGGGGATATTGGAATCCTCCGAGGACACTTGAGTTCAGCAGGAGATTTATGTGCAGCTCATGAATTACTACAGCTGTGAATTAGTTCTTAGATAGTAACAGTTGTAAGAAATATTAGGTGTCTATAATTTCCCACCCCATCACATAGCTCGTTGTAACTCCTGAAGATCCAAGTTTGCCGAGTGCATCTACAATGCAAATTACGAACATCGGTGCGGTTTTGAATGACCTTTCAGACCACAAAACTATGATGATATATTTTGAATTGAACTAATGCATGCAACGCCCAGGACTATCCATAGAGGGCTACAGTATTTTTGCTACTAATTCTACCCATGTACTCCGACTGGGGATGGGATTGTTCAGCAATCGCATCACGTCATAACACTCACGTTAAGTGGTCTGGCTGCCAGATGTCAGTTATGCTATTTCCACCAGATACCCAGAAAGCTTGACTGATACCCGTAGGGGGATACGGAATCTTTAATGTGGCTCAGGTATGTAAGCTCACCCCTTAAGCTATAGTGAAGAGAAACACCAGGCATGCTAGTGGAAAGTAGACATGAGTGACGAGTCTAACGACTGTCTATGCATCTACAATGGAGACATAGGACTATATGGAGACTCCATCTGATTACATTGTGGCGCCACCCGGGCCGGGTGTGCTCCCCACAATCTGACCCATCTCTTTCCCCAATTACCGCAGTAGGCTGGTGGCCTATTTGCTTGTTGAGGCGCACGGGGATATCACGCTCCGCTAGACGAGGACACCGGCGAGGCGAAGAAGCCTTGTGTAGGAAGAGCAGGGAACGAATGCTGATTCGCTTTGTCTCTGTGGCCGGATAGGTCTTAGTCTTAGCCAGGCTAGGTACTCAGTAATGCTACATTTCCAAGGCTGTGTCCCAAATGGCACCCTAATCTCTACATAGCTTGCTACGGTTGACCAGGGCCCATAGGGTTCTAGTTGAAACTAGTGCACCAGGTAGGGAATAGGGTGCCATTTGGGAAGCACTTCAAGTGTAATTAGGGTGTCTGATGATTAGCTCTGATTTATTGTTTCATCTTTCATAATGCAGGCTGTCCGTCTTTTGTTTTTTTTTCCGGGGCCTTGTTTTTCTTAGAGGATCATATCTCATTGCAAATGTGATTGCGTCTGTCTGTCAAATGGGATCACTTGAGTCATTTTTTAGAGTGTCTTTGTGTGAGCGCATAAGAGTGTGCGTGTGTACATCCTTTGGTTAAGGTGTGTCAGTGGGTGCAGTGCACCCGGTGTATGTTAGGACTTTGTACCTGTACACAAATGTATCTCGTTAGTATGGGTTTGTGTGTGTGTGTGTGTGTATGCGGCGTGCATGCATGTGTGTGTGTGTGTATGAGCTCTCTGTCATTCCCCTTTCCACCCGTAGCGCAAATTATGCGTTAACAACATGTGTAAATGCATAATGAAGTTGACAGTCTATATCTATCTCAGAAAGAGGCATCCACATAGCAGAGAGAGAGAGAGAGAGATGCTGTAGTATGGGAATCGTTGCAATGGTATAAGACAGTAAATAGAGAGAGGGAGAGGAGGGGATGATGAAGGAGGTGGGGGCGGTTGAAGTCATATTTGGGAGAAAAGAGTAAACATGAGAGACTAGTGATCTGTGCTCTGAGAGAGAAGAGAAGGTAATAGCACCATGAGCCTTAGTCTGTCTTCTGTAAAGCACTATCGCATTCTTTGTGCTTCGCTATAAAGACATTACTGGGTGGTATGGGGTATGAATGAATAAGTCGGCCGTTTGTTTTGTCCAAGTCTGAGACAGAATCCTAACCCCCCTTCCCTGCCCAGTGCCCCATAGATGAAGAACCCCAAAGAAAAACAAAGAGAGCCATTGTTTTTGGGCAGCTTGGGGGAACGATAGCGTACCCCTCAAAAAAAGCAATACAGCAATAGGGGAGGCCTCAAAGTCTCAAAGCAGAGCTGACACCCAATAGGGTGAATGACAACCTAGTTATTAGAGCAAAGAATTCTGGGATGGAGAAGGGAGGGGGTTACACACTTATGGACAGAGTCTTTTCATTGGAGAGAACAGTGTCACTCTTTGTTATTGTTGGGGGTCACAGATGCATGCTGTGGATGAGGACCATTGTATTGGGCAGAGGGGGCAGGGGGATGGAGGGCACCATCACCACCACTGAGGGGCTGGGGACAGGCTAGTGACAGGCAGGGATGGCTTAGAGCTCTCCCCATGGTCTCACTGTGACAGACATGCCTGGGTGACATTACTGCTTCCTTGTTCCCTACCCTGCCGAGTGCCAGTTAAACAGCCCCTCCCTCTACCAGTCTCCAGGGTAGTATTCATTAGGCACCAAACGGACTGAAACAGGGAGGGACTACCTGGACTCGTCCAATACCAAAGGCTTACTTCTGTTGTCATTTGCAAAACCTTTTGCTATGGTGTGCTATATCTGTGTCTCATAGAAAGGCATCAGAGTATAGTCTGTTGATGGTCAGATGACTACAGGACTGTTTTGCTAGCACAGACTGGAATACAGTATGTTCTGGGATTCATCCAATGGCATTAAGGAATACACCACATCAGTCATCGGCTTCATCAATAAGTGCATCGATGACGTCGTCCCCACAGTGACCGTTAGTACATATCCCAACCAGAAGCCATGGATTACAGGCAACATCCGCATCGAGCTAAAGGCTAGAGCTGCCGCTTTCAAGGAGCGGCAGACTAATATAGACGCTTATAAGAAATCCTGCTATGCGCTCAGACAAACCATCAAACAAGCAAAGTGTCAATACAGGATTAAGATAGAATTCTACTTCACCGGCTCTGACGCTCGTCGTATGTGGCAGGGCTTGAAAACTATTACGGACTACAAAGGGAAACCCAGACCCGAGCTGCCCAGCGACGCGAGCCTACCAGATGAGCTAAATGCCTTTTATGCTCGCTTCGAGGAAAGTAACACTGACTCATGCACGAGTGCACCAGCTGTTCTGGATGACTGTGTGACAACGCTCTCGGTTCCCGATGTGAACAAAACCTTTAAACAGGTCAACATTCACAAAGAGGCTGGTCCAGACGGATTACCAGGACGTGTACTCAAAGCATGCGCAGACCAACTGTCAAGTGTCTTCACTGACAGTTTCAACCTCTCCCTGACCGAGTCTGTAATACCTGCATGTTTCAAGCAGACCACCTAAAGCAGACTGCCTAAATGATTACCACCCTGTGGCACACACGTCGGTAGCCATGAAGTGCTTTGAAAGGCATGTCATGGCTCACATCAACAGCATTCTCCTGGACACCCTAGACCCACTCCATTTTGCATACTGCCCCAACAGATCCACAGTTGACGCAATCTCAATCGCACTCCACACCGCCCTTTCTCACCTGGACAAAAGGAACACCTACAGTTGAAGTCGGAAGTTTACATACACCTTAGCCAAATACTTTTAAACTCAGCTTTTCACAATTCCTGATATTTAATTATAGTAAAAATTCCCTGTCTTAGGTCACTTTATTTTAAGAATGTGAAATGTCAGAATAATAGTAGAGTGATTTATTTCAGCTTTTATTTCTTTCATCACATTTCCAGTGGGTCACAAGTTTACATAAAATAATTAGTATTTGGTAGAATTGCCTTTAAATTGTTTAACTTGAGTCAAACGTTTCCAGTAGCCTTCCACAAGCTTCCCACAATAAGTTGGGTGAATTCTGGCCCGTTCCTCCTGGCAGAGCTGGTGTAACTGAGTCAGGTTTGTAAGCCTCCTTGCTCGCACACACTTTTTCAGTTCGCTCCACACATTTTCTGTAGGATTGATGTCACGACTTTGTAATGGACACTCAAATACCTTGACTTTGTTGTCCTTAAGCCATTTTGCCACAACTTTGGAAGTATTCTTGGGGTCATTGTCCATTTGGAAGACCCATTTGCGACCAAGCTTTAACTTCCTGACTGATGTCTTGAGATGTTGCTTCAATATATCCACACAATTTTCTTGCCTCATGATGCCATCTATTTTGTGAAGTGCACCAGTCCCTCCTGCAGCAAAGCACCCCCACAATATGATCTGCCAACCCCGTGCTTCACGGTTGGGATGGTGTTCTTCAGCTTGCAAGCCGCCCCCTCCAACATAACGATGGTCATTATGGCCAAACAGTTCTATATATGTTTCATCAGACCAGAGGACATTTCTCCAAAAAGTATGATATTTAGTCCCCATGTGCAGTTGCAAACCGTAGTCTGGCTTTTTTGTGGACGTTTTGGAGCAGTGGCTTCTCCCTTTCTGAGTGGCCTTTCAGGTTATGTCAATTAGGACTCGTTTTACTGTGGATATAGATACTTTTGTACCTGTTTCCTCCAGCATGTTCACAAGGTCCTTTGCTGTTGTTCTGGGATTGATTTGCACTTTTCTCAGCAAAGTACGTTCATCTCTAGGAGACAGAACACGTCTCCTTCCTGAGCAGTATGATGGCTGCGTGGTCCCATGGTGTTTATACTTGCATACTATTGTTTGTACAGATGAATGTGGTACCTTCAGGTGTTTGGAAATTGCTCCCAAGGATGAATCAGACTTGTGGAGGCCTACAACCTCTTCTGAGGTCTTGGCTGATTTATTTTCATCTTCCCATGATGTCAAGCACTGAGAGGCACTGAGATTGAAGGTAGGCCTTGAAATACATCCACAGGTACACCTCCAATTGACACAAATTATGTCAAGTAGCCTATCAGAAGCTTCTAAAGCCATGACATAATTTTCTGGTATTTTCCAAGCGGTTTAAAGGCACAGTCAAGTTAGTGTTTGTAAACTTCTGACCCACTGGAATTGTGATACAGTGAATTATAAGTGAAATAATCTGTCTGTAAACAATTGTTGGAAAAATGACTTGTGTCATGCACAAAGTAGTTGTTCTAACCGACTTGCCAAAACAATAGTTTGTTAACAAGACATTTGTGGAGTGGTTGAAAAATGAGTTTTAATGACTCCAACCTAGGTGTATGTAAACTTCCGACTTCAACTGTATGTGAAAATGCTGTTCATCGATTACAGCTCAGCATTCAACAAAATAGTGCCCACGAAGCTTATCACTAAGCTAAGGACTCTGGGACTAAACACCTCCCTCTGCATCTGGATCCTGGACTTCCTGACGGGCCGCCCCCAGGTGGTAAGAGTAGGCAACAATACGTCTGCCATGCTGATCCTTAACACTGGGGCTCCTCAGGGGTGTGTACTTTGTCCCCTCCTGTATTCCCTGTTTTCCCACAACTGCGTGGCCAAACACAACTCCAACACCATCATTAAGATTGCTGACAACACAATAGTGGTAGGCCTGATCACCTACAACAATGAGACGGCCTATAGGGAGGAGGTCTCCCTCAATGTAAGCAAGACAAAGGAGCTGATCGTGAACTACAGAAAAGGCGGGCTGAACAGGTCCCCATTAACATCGACGGGGCTGTAGTGGAGCGGGTCGAGTTCTTTGGTGTCCACATCACCAATGATGGTCCAAACATACCAAGACAGTCGTGAAGAGGGCACAACAAAACCTTTTCCCCCTCAGGAGACTGAAAAGATTTGGCCTGGGTCCCCAGACCCCCAAAAGGTTCTACAGCTGCACCATCGAGAGCATCCTGACCGGTTGCATCACCGCCTGGTATGGCAACTGCTCGGCATCTGACCGTAAGGCACTACAGAATGTAGTGCGAACGGCCCAATACATCACTGGGGCCAAGCTTCCTGCCATCCAGGACCTATATAATAGGCGGTGTCAGAGGAAAACCCATAAAATTGTCTGAGACTCCAGTCACCCAAGTTATAGACTGTTTTCTCTGCTACCACACAGCAAGCGGTACCAGAGTGCCAAGTCTAGGACCAAAAGGCTCCTCAACAGCTTCTACCCCCAAGACATTAGACTGCTGAACTATTCAGAAAAATCGTCACTGGACAATTTACATTGACCCCCCCCTTGTACACTGCTGCTACTCGCTGTTTGTTTGTTACCTTGTTTGTCACTTCGCCCCCACCTACATGTACAGATCACCTCAACTAGCCTGTACCCCACGCACACTGACTCGGTACAGGTGCCCCCTGTATATAGCCTCGTTATTTTTTATTCTTATTGTGTTACTTTTTATTATTACTTTTATTTTAGCCTACTTGGAAAATCTTTTCTTCCTGAACGGCACTGTTGGTTAAGGGTTTGTAAGTAAGCATTTCACGGTAAAGTCTACACTTGTTTTATTCGGCGCAGGTGGCAAATAAAGTTTGATTTAATTTGGATTTGATTTGTTGACATGGGGCCCACTCTAGATGCAGCCTATTGAAAAACAGGATGTTGTGTGGCCGAGGATAAGGCATGCTGTTTGCCATTATGTACACCCACCAATTATCTCTCCATGGCAGTGGCTGTCATGTATCACAGTTTCCCACGTCCTGTCTGTCTGAATCATCCGCTCATCGTGACTTCCAGTCACATCTCCCTTTGTCTAATCTAGGGATTGATGGAGTTTGTCTTAAAATGACACTTAACGACTGCCGCTCTTGGCTGGGTTATGAAGAACCCTTGTGTGTGAGTACACATCTGAAAGAGGTCCTCTGTATGCCGTGGATTCATCACTGTACCTGAGTATCTGAGTTTGCTCTCACACGCCACTGTCAGGCCATCTCGTTCCCAACCCCGATGAGATTGAACGGCCTCTCTGATTGGCGGGCGGTGATGATGTCGCTTGTCGTTCGTCTCCAATTCCAAGGAGACCTTCATCTGTAGCGTCCGTTTCCTCTAACCTCGATTCCATTACCATAGAAAGCACTTCCCTAAATCTTCAACAAAGAGAAGGCCATTTTCTCTGATTGCCTCTCCCTCTCTCTCTGTGTCCTTGGTAACTGGAGTGAAATGGAGCCTCAATGGAGTCTCAATAGAGCCTCAATGTCCTTGTGGGGACATTCAGTTCTTCAGCTTGGCACCAATGGAACATTGACTTCGAGTTTACAGTAAACCCAATGGTAATACTTTTCAGAGTTAAATAAAGTTGCGATGTGATTTTTGACCCGCTGACTGAGACATCAGGTCATGAGGATGTCCAGTAAGCCGGTACCAGACCGGTCTCTTTGAGAGTAGATGACGTTGGCCATGGTCAAAAGCAATCATCTTGCCTGTAGGGGTTATCTCTGGGAATGTCAAGAGGGACGTTGGCAATAAAGTCGACAGCAACTAAGAAACATATTTTCGAACGATCAAAGGGGCGTTGGGTGCCGTACGGAATCAATTGTTGGACCGCAAATGGACACTGGCACGTTTGACACCCGTCGCCTAAACATTGGTGTTACAAGGGTGTTAGAATACACTTGCGGCTCCCTCCCTATTCTTTGCTTTAGGCTAATATAAATATCTAATTTTGGTGGGTTTTCTGAAGCCTCAGGCATTTTTTAAAGTAATAGTTTAGATGTCTGTTTCATCTCCTCTCAGCAAAGCAGAACGTTTTTGTTCCTAGCGCTCAGTCAAACTGCAGCTTCCCCTGTCTTGTTAACTCCTGATATCACATTGGACTATCCAGCAGCGGAGTAGGAGGAAGTAACCACAGTGTTGTGCCGTTTTTGGAGTTATCGGAGCCAATCAGAAAATACTATATCAACTTTTGCTTCTGTTACCGAGGATGAGAAGCAATACTAATACATTCTAATACATTCACGCCTATTTCTGTTCCTATGAGATGTTTTCCAACTAATAATGACCAAAGCTACTATACTCTGTGGGGATCACTAACTCACACTCGTCACTAGACCTTGACACCTGCATCTCTCCAAACTCTTCCTTGGCTAAACTTCTTGACCTCATGTACCCTTTGTTACACCAGTGCTTAGCTTGCCATTACAACGTGGTGTCGTGCCGAATGAAGGAGGGCCTTGTCATTGTCAGAGATGGTCACCAGGAAGTGTCTGTTAGTTCCCTTAGTTTAGGAGGTGGATGGTTGACTGACATCTTATTATGGGAACATATTTCATTCTGACAGGCCTCGTATTCAACAAAGAGGATGATAAGAGGAAATAGCTGCCTAGCCCAAAACACTCTGTATGTGACCCAAGTAACACTCCGTCATACTTCTTATCTTAAATGGGTTCAAGATAGAAGTTGCCTATAGTGGGCCTAGATCTAGGACCAGTTTTTCTAACCCTCCATTCTAATCATTTCAGAGAGGAAAAAGCTAAACATCACCCGCGATCAGTACTCGGGGAAAGACTCGATCTTAGGGATATTATCTATCTCCTCTTTAAATAACATAAAGATACAGAGGATCAACATGGAACATGAACAGTCAAAGACTCACGAAGCCCATCCTTCATTGAACCCCCCTCCCCCATTTCAATCTGTATCACCCTGTTTCTTTTAGTTTCTCTGTACGTCTCACCCACTCCGACTCCGGGCCCAAATGATGAAACAGATGTTTTGCTTGCGGGTGTGCATGTGTATGTCTGTGTGAGAGTATTTGAGGTGCATCTCTGTCTTTATTTTACGAATAGAGCGATCTCTGGACTACTAGTATTTGAGGTGCATCGCTGTCTTTATTTTACGAATAGAGCGATCTCTGGACTACAAGTATTTGAGGTGCATCGCTGTCTTTATTTTACGAATAGAGCGATCTCTGGACTACTAGTATTTGAGGTGCATCGCTGTCTTTATTTTACGGATAGAGCGATCTCTGGACTACTAGTATTTGAGGTGCATTGCTGTCTTTATTTTACGAATAGAGCGATCTCTGGACTACTAGTATTTGAGGTGCATCGCTGTCTTTATTTTACGAATAGAGCGATCTCTGGACTACTAGTATTTGAGGTGCATCGCTGTCTTTATTTTACGAATAGAGCGATCTCTGGACTACTAGTATTTGAGGTGCATCGCTGGATAGAGCGATCTCTGGACTACAAGTATTTGAGGTGCATCGCTGTCTTTATTTTACGAATAGAGCGATCTCTGGACTACTAGTATTTGAGGTGCATCGCTGTCTTTATTTTACGAATAGAGCGATCTCTGGACTACAAGTATTTGAGGTGCATTCGCTGTCTTTATTTTACGAATAGAGCGATCTCTGGACTACAAGTATTTGAGGTGCATTGCTGTCTTTATTTTACGAATAGAGCGATCTCTGGACTACAAGTATTTGAGGTGCATTGCTGTCTTTATTTTACGAATAGAGCGATCTCTGGACTACAAGTATTTGAGGTGCATTGCTGTCTTTATTTTACGAATAGAGCGATCTCTGGACTACAAGTATTTGAGGTGCATTGCTGTCTTTATTTTACGAATAGAGCGATCTCTGGACTACAAGTATTTGAGGTGCATTGCTGTCTTTATTTTACGAATAGAGCGATCTCTGGACTACTAATATTTGAGGTGCATTGCTGTCTTTATTTTACGAATAGAGCGATCTCTGGACTACAAGTATTTGAGGTGCATTGCTGTCTTTATTTTACGGATAGAGCGATCTCTGGACTACTAAGTATTTGAGGTGCATCTCTGTCTTTATTTTACGGATAGAGCGATCTCTGGACTACTAATATTTGAGGTGCATCTCTGTCTTTATTTTACGAATAGAGGGATCTCTGGTCTACTAGTATTTGAGGTGCATTGCTGTCTTTATTTTACGGATAGAGCGATCTCTGGACTACTAGTATTTGAGGTGCATCGCTGTCTTTATTTTACGGATAGAGCGATCTCTGGACTACTAATATTTGAGGTGCATCTCTGTCTTTATTTTACGAATAGAGCGATATCTGGACTACTAAACCAGATGTGTAATCCAGATGCGGAACTTTGGTTTTAGAAGTGGGAACGGACACAACCCCGGCCGTCGTTTCGTGTGGTTCTAAATCCAGCCCTCTAAAACCTCTATAAGCAGCCCGCTGAGGCGTCCGCATGGTCCTAAAGCACGCCAGGCGCTGCTTTTTGTATCACAGTGGAATTATAAAACTCATACAAAAACTAAATTACAGATTGTCGGGGCATCCGGTCCCTAGAGGAAATTCCACCCCTGGTTTAATCTCTGCATGTCTGTGTTTCAATATGTGTGAAATACATCCAGTCATGCAATTCAGTCACCGAGGCCTAATTTCACACACAGAACCAGTTCTATACATACCTAAATACAGTACATTCTAAACATGGAATGTTGAGAAATATACAAAAGTAAGCAAGGAATACAATTTTGGTAAGAATCCTCAATCTGATTCTTACCATTGATGATGATATTTGATAGACTTGCAAGAAAATATGGATGTCCCTGTGCCATCAATGGTCCGGACTCGTGAAATCGCTGGGTATTATAATACTCTAAATTCTACTAAAGTTGCTATTTTCAATTGCGATATCATAATATTCAAATGTTAGTGTATTGTTATCAATAGAATGACTCATCACCTATATTTTCCGTTCTTTGAATGTTATAAAACCTCACAGGAAAGCTTTCAGGGAATCATAGTAACAGGTTGTCAGAACCTCCCTGCAACCTAAATATAAATGATTAACGTTCCCAGAACAGGCAAAAAAATGTATTCCGCTCTCCGAACGTTTAAAAAACGTTCATTTTTACTTGTCAGGAAAGTTATGGCTTCGTTCCCAGAACCGAAAGTAAACCAAAAACGTAAGTTCGCACAACATCCAAGGAACCAAATGTCCTAGCTGGGAATAAACCAGCTCTCCCCTAAAATTGACAATCTTATTTGGTTAACTTTCATGGCAGTGTACACACACACATGAACACGAACAGGCACATATACACACACACACACAAAAGACACAACACAATTTTGATATTTAAAATATGACTTATTTTGATTGCTGAAAAATAGACAATAACTTTACTATACCTACCGTCCTTATCTCATTCTATCATATCTTACTATGTCAACATAGTAAATCAGAGATTCACAGAAACCACGTCTCTGCAGTCAAGTCCAACACCTCTGGAATTACTTCTAGTTTCTCCCTCTCTTCGTTAGAAAAGAGCAACTGGTCGCCTGAGCTCACACGCTGCTCGTATAACTCCTTCCTCACTTTCCTGTTAAACTCCACCTTGCACCTCATCTCTGTGTGTTTAGTCTGATTTTCTCATGCTCAGGCAGGTGCTGGTTGAGGTAGCGGAGTCTGGCCATGTTTATGGTCCAGGACTTCCAGTGCTACTCACAAAGCAAGATCTCTGAGAAACTTGGGAGGATCTGACCTAAATTCACACACAGAACCAGTTCTATACATACCTAAATACAGTATAATCTAAACATGGAATGTTGAGAAATAAACAAAAGTAAGCACCATGTTTAGGTAAGAATCTTCTATCTGATTCTTACCATTGATGATGATATTTGATAGACTTGCAAGGAAATACAGATGTCCCTGTGCCATCAATGGTCCGGACTGGTGAAATCGCTGGGTATTGAAGCTCCTTTTTCAAAAATGTATAATCTTGGATAGCAGAAGCAAGTCTAGTCTAGTCTAGCCTTGGGGTTTTTGCCATCAAAACAGAATTACAAATCAACATTGGTGCCAAACATCCAAATGTTATAACACTATAAATTCTACTGAAGTTGTTCTTTTAGATTGTGATGTCATCATATTCAAATGGTATTTTATTCTTATCAATAGAATCACCATCACAATGAAACCTTCACATTCTAAATTCAAACATTACATCAACTTTACCTTGGTTGATGTTGTGCTTTAATGTTTTAGAATTGCCATGACAATGAATGGATGTGATCTGCATATCACAACATATTGTATTTTTGCTTAATTGTAGAAATATGAACAACTTATACCAGTAACCCCCCTACACACACACTCTTCCCTTTCACTGTGGACCCAGGAGCTCCTCTAGCATAGTATCTTCAGACAGTGAGATGGCTCTATCGGTTTTGCATGGACGCCCCCCCACCACAAAGCATGACAAATGAGGACGGCCTCTCTCTCATTACCTGTATGGTAATCACTGTGCAGCTGACAAGAGAACAGCAGCTCTGGACTGTTATTGACATCATTTATGTCACGCCAGCCACTCTACATGCAAGTCCTTC